>NC_059167.1:19291182-19591182 GCF_019923935.1 Bubalus bubalis
ATATACAGCCTTGACGAATTCCTTTTCCTATTTGGAACCAGTCTGTTGTTCCATGTCCAGTTCTAACTGTTGCTTCCTGACCTGCATACAAATTTCTCAAGAGGCAGATCAGGTGGTCTGGTATTCCCATCTCTTTCAGAATTTTCCACAGTTTATTGTGATCCACACAGTCAAAGGCTTTGGCATAGTCAATAAAGCAGAAATAGATGTTTTTCTGGAGCTCTCTTGCTTTTTCCATGATCCAGTGGATGTTGGTAATTTGATCTCTGGTTCCTCTGCCTTTTCTAAAACCAGCTTGAACATCAGGAAGTTCACGGTTCACATATTGCTGAAGCCTGGCTTGGAGAATTTTGAGCATTACTTTACTAGCGTGTGAGATGAGTGCAATTGTACAGTAGTTTGAGCATTCTTTGGCATTGCCTTTCTTTGGGATTGGAATGAAAACTGACCTTTTCCAGTCCTGTGGCCACGGATATTCCTAAATTATATGTTTTCTTACTTGCTTTTGATGATCAATTTTAAACAAAGATTAACTTTCTACTTACCAGTCCCCAACTCCCTCCACCATTTCCTCCAAATGTAACACTTATGTTATATCAGTAGTCAGTGTTCATGTTTTGAACTATATAATAATTGTTTGCTGCTGGGCTCAGTAGTGTATTACATTTTTTAAGTGTTCTAACAAATGTGTAAACACCTAGCAATACATTCCCACAGCACATCAGATAATCAATCAGTTCTGTCTCTCTGTCTCCTGGAGGCCCTTTCCCCAAAGTCTTGAGTCCTCTTGCTCTATTCTGAACCGTTTGTTCTATAGGCTTGATGCAAAACCGTCATCTCGGGCCTTCCTTCACTTCGGTGGGAGCCCTGGTTTCCTGGATTCCACGCCTGCCTACTGGTTCTACTCCCTGGCTGTGCTGAGGCACATCCTTTAGCAGTTTCCTAAGAAAGGATACGCAAGAGCTAAATATTTTGAGTCTTTGCAGGCCTAAAATTGCTTTTACTTCATACTTCACTCACAGTGCTGGATATAGAACCCTGAGTTAAAAATCATTTTTCTTTCAGAATTTTGAAGGCATCGCTCCATTTCTTTTGATATCCAGTTTGTTATGGTACTATTGAGAAGTCTGAATCCATTTTAATTTTTGTTCTTTTGTTTGGTTTCTTTTCTCTCTGGAAGCTTAGAGTTGTCTCTTGATTGCTACGCTGCTGCTGCTGCTGCTGCTGCATCGCTTCAGTCGTGTCTGATTCCGTGTGACCCCATAGATGGCAGCCCACCAGGATCTTCTGTCCCTGGGATTCTCCAGGCAAGAACACTGGAGTGGGTTGCCATTGCCTTCTCCCTTTATTGCTATAGTGCTTTCAAATTTCCCCACGACCCTTGCTGGTAGTTTTTATTCACTGTGCACAATGGGCAAAAAAAAATATATATATATATATATACACACACACACACATATTTCCCAGAAATCTCATGGTATTTCTTTGGTAATTTCATAACCTTCATCTCCTTGGTCTTCTCTTTTTATAATTATTTTAAATTAAATGTTGGAATTGAAAATCCAATATTTCTAAATTTTCTCTATTTTTTTTTCTCGTCTTCTTGTCTATTGGTTCTTCTGAAATTTTCTTTATTTTTTCCACTATGGACTATCACTTTCTTACATTTCCAGAGCTCACTCTTGTTTATCTTGGTATCTAGTTCTTATTTTATGAATGAAATATCTTCTTAGGTTTCTGGGGATATTGTGTGCTCAGTCGTTCAGTCGTGTCTGACTCTTTGCATCCCCCTAGACTGTAGCCCACTAGGTTCCTCTGTCCATGGAATTTTTCAGGCAAGAGTATTGGAACAGGTTGCCATTTCCTATTCCAAGGCATCTTCGCAACCCAGGGATCAAACCTGAGTCTCTTACACTGGCAGGCAGATTCTTTACCTCTGAGCCACCAGAGAAACCCAAAGTAGTGGTAGACAAACTTGTTCTGCAAGACCAAAATAGTTAATATTTTAGGCTTGGCAGACCAGATGGTGTCTGTTGCAACTACTTGGCTCTTCTATTATGGCACAAAAGCAGCCACAGATAATTCATGAATAAATGTGTGTGACTGTGTTCCAATAAAACTTTATTTGCAAACACAGGGAGTGGAGTGGAATGGATTTGGCCTGCATGTTATAGTTAGCAGTCTCTTGCCTATGGGCATCTACATCTGGCTCCTGAGAGCAAGGCATGGGAGGAGTCAGGGGTTCCAGAGCTTGTATGCAACTCACTCAGTAATTCTCTTGCTTTCAGCTTGCCCTTTGTGATGTGATGTGTCTGAGTTCTGAGCTAATGGGATTCAATTTCTCCAGAGAATAAAGTGCCCACCTCCTGCGTTTGTCATTAATGGGGAGAGAGGGTCTCTTTGTGGGCTTGGAATCACAGATGCAGAAGCTCCAGAGACTGACTAACTATTCCTCTGGGGTTACCCCAATGCCTCCTTCTTGCCTCCCATGGTCCTGGGTGCCTTCAAGAACCAAAGCCAGATTTTGCTGGGCAAACTGGTTTTGTTATAATTCTCCCACCCCTAACAAAGAGGTCATAATATTCTTCATTCTGCCCCCATTCAATTTATTTTTTATTAAATTTTGAAACATTTCTCATAAAAATTATAAGAGTATCACCCTTGAACTCACCACCCAATATAAAGAAGCACAACATTACAAACAGAGACAGAGGCCTGTGGTCATGCTCCTTAATTCCATACACTTGTGATCTTGGAAAAATGTGTGGAAATTATTCATTCATTCATTTGTTGAGCTTGTGAGTTTATACTATTTTTATTCCTTTACTGACATGTTACTTTTGGGGAGAGAGAGAAGACAAATATTTGTCCACAATATTATTAGTTATCTTAAATGAATTTATTATAATTTATGTAATCATTTCCTTTATATTAGACATTGACTTTTTCTTTCTTTTAGTATACATAGTTCTGGCTACAGTAAAACAGCATTGTTCACGTAAGTTTTTCTGTCTTTTAGGTTATTTATTTAGAATTAATATCCATAAGTGGAATCATTGGACCAGCAGGTATAAATCTTTTTATGGTTATCGATCCAGAATAAAACTTTCCCGTAAGCATTGCCATCTTGAGTGTCACCAGCTTCCCCTGTAATGGCAGATTCAGAGTCACAATTCCTGCTACTGAATTGCAAAGAGCAGGCGTGGCCAAGTAGCTTGCTTCTGAGAATGTGAAGAAATTTGTTGGCAGCTCCATCTCATTGCTTCTCAGAAACGTGGTCCATGAAGCGCGGGACAGGTATCACTGGGAGCTTGTAAGAAATGCAGAAGCTCAGGTCCCACCCAGACCTACTGAGTCAGAATCTGCATTGGTAATAAGATCACCAGGTGAATGATATGCAAGTTTCAGAAGCACCACATCCCGTTCTTCAATTTTCTGAGAGGCTCAGGATGTTTTATTCATCAAATGAAGATGAAGGAGCCTGTGATACTTTTAGTTTTAAACACATTGTCTCATGCACGGACTGTAACCCCACGGGGGTGGGAGGAGCAGTGGACCAAATTGAGAAGCTTTGGTTTCTGGTTCTTCGGTGAGCCATTGAACTGATCTTTGTCCTGGTAGCACAGAAGGTCAAGAATCTGCCTGTGATGAGGGAGACCCAGGTTTGATCCCTGGGTCAGGAAGATCCCCTGGAGAAGGGAATGGCAATCCTCCCTCCAGAAGGGAATACCCACTCCAGTATTCTCGCCTGGCGAATTCCGTGGAGAGAGGAGTCTGGTGTGCTATAAGGCAAGTTCGCCATATATTACCTAATGGACTTGATGAGCCCTCAGGACCTTTTAATAAGAAAATAGGAAAGCATTTCAAGAGTCCTCCAGTTACCCCACAGCTATAAGATAGATGCTTGCAACCAAGACGGGCAGTTCATGCCCAGGGTCCTGTAAATCTCTTGCTGGTGGTACATTTGGTGCGGGCGAGGCTTCATCCATACAAGCTGTCCAGCGTCTCAGGTGAGAATGGACAGGCACGGGAGCTCTAACTGAGCACTGTGATAGCGGGATCAAGAGGTAAGCTGGTGCTGTGCTAGCTCCCAGGGCAGGCATCCCTTTGCCACATGGGCCAATTTCATGCTTCCTGAGGTGAACACATCCAGACAGAGAGGGTGACGTACTCCGACCCCACAGGGACAGGAGCTCCTGGGCTCGGGACCCTCCCCGACCTGGCCCTATGTACCTCTTTGTCTGGCTGTTCATCTGTATCCTTTAATAAACTGTAAGTGAAAGTGTCTCCCAGAGTTCTGTGAGACACTGCACAAATTAACCAAACCCAAGGAAGGGGTCATAGGAACTTCTGTTTATAGCCAACTCAGACAGAAGTTGTGGGGAACCTAAGGACTCGTTATGACTGGCATCTGAAGCGGGGTGAGTGAAAGTTGCTCAGTTGTGTCCGACTCTTCACAACCCCTTGGACTCTACAGTCCATGGAATCCTCCAGGCCAGAATACTGGAGTGGGTACCCTTTCTCTCCTCCAGATCTTCCCAACCCAGGGAATGAACTCAGGTCTCCTGCACTGCAAGCGGACTCTTTAACGTCTGAGCCACCAGGGAAGCCCATGGCGGCGTGAGAGTAAAGGAAAAACACAGGGAAAGGAAGACTGTATTTTTTCCCTACACAGCATCCCAAGAATGAAGTATATACATGGCATCGGTACATAGTATATGAGGGGGAAGAAGGAGAGATGCTGTCAGGCTCCAAGGAAAATGCACAGTGAGGGCTGGCTTGCAGCTGTGGGAAGTGATTACTCAAGGGGAGCAAGGGCATGGAATACAAAGCATTCTGGGAGAGTGACCATCATTCTGACTTTAGACATACAACACAAATGTGCTGCTGCATTCCCTAGGAGATCAGGGCCTCTCCTGGGAAGGAAACCCGGAGACAGAATGTGAGAAGGGTGAACAGAAGAGTGAGTTTGCATCCCCTTTGGTACATGTACTTTCTATGTGCATGTACATGTACCTATGTACATGTACATCCCCTTTGGTACATGATGGTGCACAAAGGGAGACCGGGCAGGAAGAGGATCTGAACGGGAAGGGAATTAAAAGCAGAGCAGCACAGCAGACACAGAAGAAAAAAGGTTGCTTCTTATTAATTCATTCATCTCTCTTTCTTCACAGTGGAGAAAATGGGGAGTAAAGACAATATAAGGAAAGAATTCCTTAGTTATGGGCCACCCAGAGAAAAGATATGCAACAGAGAAACTCAGGTTGAGGGAAGGGCCATGGAGGTGAATGTGGCCCCTTAGACAGAAGAGCATACGCCAGGCCAGCTATCACAGCCTTTCTAGGTCTTGGTCTGGATACAGGCACCCTGTCTACAGTGTTACCTCTGGTGTTTTCTTTCCTATCACCTAACATGAGCTGGGAATGAGAAGCAAGGACTCTGCGGCATCTGGAATCGCATAAAAGCACTGTTGTAATAACCTCTTTGGTCCCCTTTTTTTCCTCCCTGAAACTGTCATTAGACAGTAAGTTCACAGACTTCTATCACCCTAGCAGGTTTTTAATAGACCCTTAGGGTCTGCAGTCCCTTGCTCATTATCTCATTTCATGAATTATACTTCATGATCACAGAGGGGTCAGGAAGCAGAGGAGGAACCTGCTATAATTTCAGGGGGCAGCAGTGATCTCGGACATGGGCAGGCAAGGTGATGGTAAAAAATCAATTCAGCAGTTGGCTGTGATGCACACATGGCTCCCAAGGATCAAGTAAGGATAAGCTAAGTGCAGGAGCAGATAAAAAATCACACAACACTATTTCTCCACGTGGGACAGCTTTGCATGATCCGGGCAGTGACTGGCCAGAGCTCAGTGCCACTAAAGGTGGATAAACAGCAAAATATAGAGACTTTCCAGACAATTTGAAACTAAAATGTATAGGTTTTTGCATTCTCAAAGTTGGTTTGCCTAGTGCAAAGCTGGGCTGAATAAAAAGTGGATCCCCTTGAGCACTCTTGCAAAGAAGAGCAAGACCTCATCTATTTGGCAATTTCACCTATTGAGGAAACATAAATAAATGACCAAAAGGGCCTCGGAGCAAAGTCTACAATGAAATAACATATGCCCCAAGGCTCAATGCCTGTTATTAAGAAGAGCACACCTCATGAAGACTCTTTTCCTCTTGCTTTTGGATGGAGACTAAAGAACTTGATTATTTGATTTTCTGGTGTAGTAGATCCGTTTTAAAAATGGAGTCTATTTCCCCAGTCCTTGAATCTGATCTGGGCCTGTGACTTGCTTTTGTTAATAAAATGCAGCAGAAGCGTCAGAATGCCAGTTTCAAGCCTCAAGGAGCTCTGCACGTTTCTGCTCTCTTGCTTGCAATCCTTCTGTCCCCAGGCGAACAAGGTCAAACCGGCCTGCTGCAGGATGGGAGACCATGCAAAGCTCTGCCCAATGGTCCCAGCCAAGGTCATCCTAAACCAGCTGAACCAAACACATGAGAGATCCCAGGCAAGATCAGTAGAGCAGCCAGCCGAATCCACAGAGGCACACAGACATGAGGGTGGTCCAGCAGACATAGACATATGTACACAGACACGTGAGCACACAGACTGGCAGGTAGTCATGAGAGCAATAGTAAATGCCACTTGTTTGAAGACACTATGCTTTCAGGTGGTTTGTTACTCAGCAATAGCTAACTGATACACCTGGCCTGCTACATATTGGAAATGGGAATAGTTTAGAGAGGAAGAAGGGCTACTGGAGACAAGCCATGCTGACAGAAATAAGAAAACAAGGCAGCAACTAAAAAGCAAAAACAGAGACTCAAAGAACATACTGGTCTGAGGCCCTGATGGCTCAGACAGTAAAGAATCTGCCTGCAATGCAGGAGACCCACATTGGATCCCCAGGTCAGGAAGATCCCCTGGAGAAGGGAATGGCAATCCACTCCAGTATTCTTGCCTGGAGAATTCCATGGACAGATGAGCATGGCGGGCTACAGTTCATGGGGTCACAGAGTCGGACATGACTGAACGAACAGCACTTTTGCTTTACTAGGGGAAAGGGAAACGTTTTGGTAAGACCTGATCACTGACAGAATTTTAAAGCACAATATATGAACACTGACCCTGAGTTATCCAGAAAACTTAACTGAAAGGCAGTATTCTTTCTTTAAGAAGGCAAGGGCATTTTTAAGCAATATTCTCATTCAAAATAGTTAAAATGAAAAGCTCAAGGTGTTAAGCATTATTTGTCTAGAAAATTCATTTGTGTGTGCAGAGACCATACTTTCTAAAGCCAAAACTGGGTGACATTTCAGATGGGCTTTGGTACCGCTTCCAGGAAATGCAGTTTGGTGGCCATGATGTAGGCATTTTAGGACATTTGACCACTCACGGGGACGATGAGACAGAAGAGGTGAAATCAAGATGACCCAGGAAAATCTGCACAGAAGAGCCAACCTCCTTCCTCAAAGGTTCCAGGTTCATGGTATCAGAGGAGGCAGCCCAGGGAGACCCACAGACTGGAGGCTGCAGGGCCAGCCTTTGGCAGCCTGCAGGACTCAATGTCCTGGAGAGTGGAAATGAAAGAGGTGGGAAGAACTGCCATCTTCAGGGCCAGCCTCTTTCCTTGGCCTGTCCTCTGTCCCTCTGGACACCACACAGCAGGTTCATGCCATTTTATGTACTTGAATTCTGCTCCTTTCCAAAGCATCACACTGGAAAATAATAATTGTTCACATTCGCTGCAAGTGTTGTAAGTGCCAAGGACTAGATCAAGCTCTCACAGAGGATTAACTCATGAACCCCGTTAGCTACGCACGACTGCTGTCTCCCCTTTCAAGAGGTGAACCGAGGCACAGAGAGGTGAAGCAACCTGCCCAAGATCACACAGTTGGAAAATGGCAGAGGCGGAATCCAAACCTAGATGGCTGGCTCCACGTCCATCCCCTGCACTGTGTGGTTCTGCTCCTTTACTTTGCAAAGGTTCCTTTTTCTCTTCCCAGCTGCGTCGGCTGCATCCTTTGACTCAATCTTGACTTCTGCCTTTTTCAGAACTGGACTTTTATGATCACCAGCCCTCCTGCCCTCTCCCCAGTTTCAGTTCTCAGAGAACTAAGGGGAAAACCACACGTGCCTGCTCTCGGCGGGCTGCGGTCCTTTGCCCTATGGCTTCTGGCTAATGACCACGATCGCCTGGAGTGGGTCCAGGGAAGCCAGGTCTGCCCACCTGTGATAGCTCAGCCGCTGCCTCTGGTGAGCAGAGCAGTGGCACCCAAGGCCAGTTGCCAGCGCCACCTCCCTATTCTCACCCCCCACTGAGCCACTGACAGACCAAGGCTCCAGGCTGCTTTATCTCCTGCTAACACCCGTCTCCTCTCCCTCCTCCTCTCTATCTGGGGGTTTCCTGTGGCTCTAATGAAAAACCCTTGTGTCACATTGAAAAGTTGCCAGTTACTGCTGCTGGGAATAAAATGCAGTCTCTGCGGGGCGGAGACTCGTGAAAGCTTCAGGCTGGGGAGTGAGGAGGGCAGGGTCGGAATGAATAATCTCTTCGGGTGTGAGCAGGCTCTCAAGCATAATTAGATGGTACCAGGTGAGGCCTGTAAACAAACAATACACCGCTCAGGCTCCCCGCCCCCGCCAGGGCTGTCTCCTTTCCTGCCATGCACACCCACCCAGCTGGCCACCCTTGTGCTGACGGGGTTGGGATCTTTCCCTCCACCCCAAAGATGAGACCAGGCTGGGTGTCCCTTTTGATGTGAGCTCTCAGGTCGCTGTGCGTGGTGGGTAGTAGCTTCCTCAAATCCTCAGAGACCTGGTCAGTCCACCATGGGGTATTCAAAATGCAGTTTCCCTGATCTACTCTGAATCACTGAGTCTAATTGCTAGCACGATGGCTTAAGACTCTCCAGTCTTAACCCCATCCCCGACCTGGATGATCAGGCACAAAACCACTGACCCTAGCAAGCAGACCAATGGAAAGACACACCCACATACATGCTCTCCTAGGTCTGCAAACTTTAGAGTGTCCTTCCACGGCTAGCTCTGGTCCTAGGACAGCCAGGACAGACACTACTGTCCTCCATTCACAGACAAAGAAGCTTGCAGCTCCTCATAGGCTACGACACCAGGGGAGTCCAGGTCCTCCCAGCTGTTTCACTCACAAGCACTCTGCTGGGACGAAGACAACCACAGTGAGGTTTGCAAAGCAACCTCAGAGCCTGGTACTCCAAAAGCCCCACATTATGATAGTGGGGTGAGGAGGCTCCCCAGCCTGCCAGGCTAAAACTGTGACCCCTAGAACACTTGTCTAATGTGAGGTAAGCTCCAGCCATGGCAACCTTCTCAAGCATGTGCATTAGGGGAAAATAGGAATATCAGGAATTCTCAGTGGGGTCGATTTTTCCCCCTCCTGGGACATTTGATGGCGTGTGAAAACATTTTTGTTGTCATAAACTATGACGTGGGGTTTTGGCATCTAGTGGGTAGAGGTCAAGGGCTTCCTAGGTGGTGCAGAGGTAAAGAATCTGCCTGCCAGTGCAGGAGACGTGGGTTCGATCCCTGGCTCCGGAAGATCCCCTGGAGAAGGAAGTGGCAACCCACTCCAGTATTCTTGCCTGGGAAATCCCATGGACAGAGAAGCCTGGCGGGTGACAGTCCATGGGGTTGCAAAGAGCAGGAAATGACTGAGTCACTGAGCACACACAAATGTGGGTAGAGGTCAAGGATGCTGCAGAACGTCATGTACAGGACAGCCTCCTGCCACCAACAAGTATTTGGCCCAGAATGTCAATTGTGACCCTACTGAGAAGTCCCGGGATAGATTCGAGATGCCATCAAAGAGATGAGCCCACATCCAAGGATGTCCTTGGCCACTTAAGGGCAAAGTGTGAATCCCAGTTTGGCATTTGTGTGTGGAGTTTTCTTTGGCTTGATTTTTTTGCTGTTATTTATCTAGAAAGGAGATGTGGATGAACCCAGGGGCCAGCAGAGAAAAGGCTTACAGGTTGAACACACAGCCAGCCCTCCGTGTCAGGTGGGCTTAAAGGACCCACTTTACTGTGATGACCAATAAATACTAAGACCCAGCTCAAGCCCCTGAGCCTTCAGATATTGGTCGCCACTTTAACAGTAGCATATGGATGAATAAACCTCTGGTTGGGGGTTACCTGCTCAGATTTATTCCGTATAGACTCTCCAGGTGGTCTCCCCTCTTTAAAAAAGTTCAAAAACAGACTGTTTCATTGACAAAATCAAGTCTCCCACGAGTTAACAGAGTGGAACCAACTGCTGGTGCAGACTGTAGCACTAAGGCTCCTGCGGAAGCCAGGCTGCAGGTGCCAAATATTTTCTTTACAGCTGATTCGATGCAGTTGGGTGGTTGATGGTGTGTGGAGGCGGAACGCCTCCTGATGGTCCAGTCCCCCCTGTTTGCGCAGCCAGGACCTCAAAGGGCACACATAATTCTTTCCCCCTATAAAGTGAATCTGGGCATTTTACAGCTGAAAAGGGAGCAATTCCATTTGAATTAATCAAGAGGCTGAAGGTAAATGTGCATTATGTCGCTTTTAAGGTCGGTCTTCCTTGATTGACAAGGTCTCTCAGCCACCCTCCTGAAAAGCTTTAGCAACAGAACATTTTTTAGCATCACTCAAGGGAGGTCTGCTATCTTAGCTGTACTCAAACAGGCCTGTGGTGTTTCCACCCATCAGTGTAAGAAATGACTGTGGTCTGCCTCCTGATACACACTCGTCAGCCATAACCCTGGCACATTTCTCCTTTATTGAATTAGAAAAAAATAATAACAGTAAGGGGAAACATACCTTTCAGCCACTTTGGACATTTTTAAACAATGTCTGTCAATCTGTGCATTCAAAAATGTTATCTGGGGAAAGACAGAACAGAAACGTTAAGACTAAACTGGAATATTTTCACCCTTTCACCCCAGGAACCCAAATCCTGTATTTCTACCAACAGCCAAACACATCCTCTGGACAGACTTCTCCAGCCCTCTAAGTTTCACTCCAGCAACTACTTTCCTCTTTAGGAAATTCTTACCACACTCAAGAAATACATTTTACTGTTTAGCCTACATCACATATTCTCCTGTACTGGGTTATGGCTTAAGGCTTGATTCCCAGAAGTGATTGCTAACTTAAAGACAGTCTATATTCTACAAAGCTTAGAAGCAGCATGGAGGTAACCCAGCACCCTAACTATTTGGTTTGACTATTCTCCAGTGATCTCCTACCCAACTTTCACACCTACATCACACCTGTGTGCTTGGTGTACCTACCTGGAATCATTGAGTAGCTATTTTCCATAATCTATTTCCTTTCCCCCACACAATGATAAACTTGTCAAGGTCAGGCACCTCACAGTTTATGCCTTTGGGAGCCCCCTAGAAGCCAGTAAAGCATAATGTAAAAAGTAGCCCCTCAAGTCACCAGTGAACGCCTGGAAAGGAGTAATGTAATTAGTCAGCTACTGTCTGTTGACTTGGGTTGACCGGTTAACTCCTCATCATGGAGGCTGATAACATGGAACCAAATAATGGTGCAATGGCATTGGGAGTAGGGCTTGCTCTATTTGTCAGCTTTCCTTATGAATCAGAGCAGTGAAGCTGGTGGTCCTGAGCTGGTTTACTCTGAAAGTGCCTTACAATTTTAAGGACCCTGTGACATGAGTGCTCCCTACCCACCCCACCCTGCCCCCCACCCCCCAGCTCCTACAGCATCTTGTAGAAAACCCTACCACAGCAGTCAGCCCATGGTGTTATGGTAACTCATTATGTCCTTTTCTACTGACTCTTGAGCCTCCATGAATTATTCACACATGGTGCTCAAAGATTCAAGTCACCCACAGCTGCTTCTACTGTGCTTTCCAGGAACTTAAAGCTCCCTGTGAACATTCAAAAGGTTTTCAAACTGGCCATGTTTCCCTTTGAGAGTGCAGCAACCAATTCACTCACTTGTTTCCGGATGTCTTCTTTTGTAGTTTTCCTGATTGGCTGACTGGGGATGTGCACTGGGCTTTGCGACTGGGACTCTTCAGTCACACCATATACAGACTAGAGAAGAAACGAGACCATTGAATCAAGCAACCTCAAGAGCTGAAGGAGGCCCAAAGGGTCAGCTACTTTGAGCACTCATCTGATGCTTCTGCGCTCCTCTATGACATCCTGACAATAAGTCATCGGCCTGTGCTTGAATTTCTCCAATGATGGGAACTCTGGCTCTTGAGACAACTGGTCCCATCTTTGGGTTATCACTGCTAGAAAATCCTTCCTTTCATTGATGGTCTCCTTGCATAAAAGTGCTTCTTCAAATATGGTCCATAGACTATCTGCAAAAAATTATCTTGGGTACTTGGTAAAGATACACATTGCCAAACTCTACCCCAGACTCACTGAACCAGAATCTTTGTGGGTGGAATTGGGGAGCCTGCACTTTTATCAAATGCTCCAGGTGATTCTGAGACACAAGAAGGTTCAAGAACAGCTAAACATTATGCACAAAGAGACCCCCTCTAGACTTTCTATTGGTTATGCCTCTCTGGTACAAACTTGAGATGGGAGGGTTTCAGATTTGTTCCTTTTCTTCTGACCAGTTTTCTGGACTCAGTTTTCCCACATAACCACAGGTATGGCTACTTTTAATCTGTTCCTTTTGCTAGAAACACATTAAAGACACTCTTTGTTCTGGGAAAGAAATATAACCCTGAAGCGTACAGTTTATAGTTGAAATCTATAATATCACGGAAGGCTCAGATAACGTGCACATGGGCTCCATGAAATTCTGGAATATTTGAATTAGGGGGTCCTTAAAGATGAAATGAGGACATTTCAAGACTAACGTAAAAAATATGAAGATGTTGAATCTGTCATCTGTTTACTCTGGCCTTCCATTACCCTGGTATTGTGAAATGACAGCAACACACTCGCATACTTTCCTGACTGCAATGATAATAACAAAGATTCTTTTATGTACGATTTTAAAAAAGAATAATACAGTGGGTACCAATAACTCAATGAGAACAAAATATATAAGTAAAATGAAGGAGTTGATACATATGTCATGACACATATATAGATGAGAGAGAATCACTGCCCTTTCCAGTACAGTGAAACACAAATGGCCACAGGATCATTCATGGCTGGATGAGTTGGTGGTTTGACTTGGGGGAGATCTAACTATACTAAGACTTTCACTTGTGTCAAAGTATCAAGCCAGGCCCTGTGGGATCTCATTACTTATGGTTCCTTATGTGTCCTTTCCTCTCCACTGCCTCCCCAGAGTCAAGAGCTACTTTGGACCTCTGTACCCCTGAGACTGCTATGGAAATCCTTGGGAAGCCCCTGGTCTGGTGCCCCCTCCTGGTGTTCCTGAACCATCCTGAACTTCCCACCATCACGTGCTGGCTTGCTTCATGCCTACCAGGCTGTGGGCTAGGGACTTCCCTGATAGCTCAGTTGGTAAAGAATCCACCTGCAATGCAAGAGACCCCAGTTCAATTTCTGGCTCAGGAAGATCTGCTGGGGAAGGGACAGGCTACCCACTCCAGTATTCTTGGGCTTCCCTTGTGGCTCAGCTGGTAAAGATCCACCTGCAATGCAGGAGACCTGGGTTTGATCCCTGGGTTGGGAAGATCCCCTGGAGAAGGGACAGGTTACCCATTCCAGTATTCTGGCCTGGAGAATTCCATGGACTGTATAGTCCATGGGGTCCCAAAGAGTCAGACATGACTAAGCGACTTTCACTTTCACTTGTAGGACTTGCCACTGTATTTCTGCAGCCAAGCCCACACCTGCCACTCCATAAACACTTGTAGAATGAACGAAATGGTTTCCAAGGATGAAACAGGGAGAATTACAAATAGCAAATTGTTATTTGAACAGTATTCAAAATGGAAGGGCAATTCCCATCAAGAATTTTGATTCAGCTAAACTAGCGAACCTTTTTAACCTTTTGTGGGTTCTTCAAACGTCGACATTTTCTGATATCCATTTCTGTTGTGTTCACACAGCCTGGCTGAGAAAAAAAACCATATAAATTACTAAGTGACAATCATACCTTCCAAGTTGGCTCAAGTGACACCCTCAGAACCAGTCTTTGTCTTTCCTGTTACACATAATACATGATTACCTCCATTTTGCCATTGACAATTTGTTTTTACAAAGGTGTTTCCATCTGTAATATGTGTTCCTCCACAGAGTTCTCATATGAAATAAAATGACATAGCTCATATTATCTAAGGATGATATGTAGATGGTACAGTGTACAGTTTATAAGAGTAAACTCATTATTCAAAGCAGTGGATGGCTTCAATTAGAGCCTTTGTTATTTCACACACCTAGCCACCTAAGGGCTTCCCAGGTGGCACTAGTGGTAAGGAATCCGCCTGCCAATTCAGGAAACGCAAGAGACGCCGGTTTGATCCCTGGATTGGGAAGATCCCCTGGAGTAGAAATGACAACCCATCCCAGTATTCTTGCCTGGAAAATTCCATGGCAGAGGAGCCTGGAAGGCTATGGTTTTGCTTCTAATCAGACTTGAGGAAGGCTGACATAATTTATTCATCTTAGTTTCATTTCATGAGGAAAATGCAAAATTTGTTTTAATAACATGAAGTTGGAAATGCATCAGATCTCATTATTCATGGATTTTATATTTGTGAATCTGCCTACTTGCTGAAATCTACTTAGAATTCCCACACTGATGCTCGTGGTGACTTCATGGTCACTGGTGCATGTGCGCAGAGCAGCAAAAATGTTGAGCTGCCTGACCTGCATGTTCCCTGGGAGGTGCCTTCTTGTTTCCCCTCCTGCCGTAAACAAGCGTCCTTTTCATGGTCTACTTAGCACTGTGTTTTACACATTTTTGTGTTTTTCGTTGGTGATTTGGCTGTTTAACATGGCCCCGAAGCCCAGTGCTGATGTGCTGTCTCGTGTTCCTAAGGGCACGAAGGCTGGGGTTTGCTTTATGGAGAAAAGAGGTGTGTAAGATATGTGCCATCCAGGCGTGCGCTGTGAGTTCAAAGTCAGTGATCAACAATATACATTAAATAAGGTGGCTTTAAGCTGAAACACACTTTAAACAAGGTTCTGTATTGACTGGTTGATGAAAATGTGACTGGAGGCTTGCAAGCAACTAACCCTGTATTTCTCCCAGGATAATGACTCAGAATCCATTAATTCAGTGCTTTCAATGACCAGTGACTGTGAGTAACATCAATCAGTTGCATTTGAAAGAGAATACTCTAGAAGTTGGAATTGAATAACATTAGAAATGGAAACTGCTTATTTTAGGACTGTAAACTTTGGGGCCCAAAGTTCCCTGGGTGGAATTCCCACAGCTCCACCATTTCCAATTCCATATTTTGTGAATGAATCATTTTTAAAAGGTGGAACTGATATACATACCAGAAGATCTACTGAGATGATCCGAGTGAATGGCAAAAGCAATTTCACAAAGCTTAGCAATTTTCTTAAGAGTGAGACGCCTCGTGGCTAAAGACAGTCTTTTCTTTTAAGTGAAGGAAGAGAGAAAATTGAAAAATAGAGAACCAAGCAGAGCTTTCTCACCACTGGCCTGTGGACATCCCAAAAGGCTCGTTCTTGACTATCCAAAATTTTCCTTTCTGTTTTATCCTTTTTCCGATCAATCCTGGAAGAGTGAAAAAAGGGAAATCAGAGGCTTTTTATTCTGTTTTTCCTTCCTGATCCACGTGCCAGCTCTAGGTCCTACTTTTAGGAGCTTAGTGTACATAGGGCTCTTGGCACCTGTGTGGCTCCTGCTCTCTGCAGAGCTGTATGATATGGGTGCATAGTTCCCTCAAGGAACCCTCAAGAAGCCCACACATGGTAAGAGAGCGTGTTTTCAGCTAGAGTGCAAATTCCTGATTACGTATAATGAATAGGGTGAGCCTATCCAGTGTTCAGGAATGCAGCTGTCCTTTTGAATTATTAAGATTTGGATTATTAAGAACTGCATTAGTTGTTGTCATCCTCCCCCCTCCCCCACCTGATCAAAGGACACTGCATATTCAAGTTATGAGAGGGAATATAACCATAGGCTTGTAATCTTTCATCCTCAAATCCGAAAGTTTGCTTTAGCTTCGGAATCAGTAGAAATGTCTTCAAAATGCTGCAGTTATGTGTTTTAAAATAGGACTTCTCTGGTGGCTCAGATAGTAAAGAATCTGCCTGCAATGCAGGAGACCCGGGTTTAATCCCTGGGTCGGGAAGATCCCCTGGAGAAGGAAATGACAACCCACCCCAGTACTCTTGCCTGGAAAATTCTGTGGACAGAGGAGCCTGGCGCGGGCTACAGTCCATAGGGTCGCAAAGAGTCAGACATGACTGAGTGACGAACACACTTTTCACTTTTCATGTGTTTTAAAAGTCACTTAAACCATCTGGTTCTCTAAAAACAAAGTAATAGCCCTGGTGTATGACAAGATCCAGAAGGCAAATATCACTGGCCTCAGCTGGGGGAGGCACAAATTGCAAGACAGATTTTTCATGTTGTGATCAGGAGCATAGGTAAGAGCCTTAAAAAGCAGCCTGCATTACTCCATGTTATCTAAGTAGAAAGTAACTTCAATTAATTGCTGTGTAACTCCTGGTTCTTGGCTCTCTTGGGAGTACTTTAGTTTACTAGACTAAAAGAAAGTCATAATAACCCTGTGATTTTTGTGATAATTGCTGTGTACTTAAATGGCCCAGAATTATAATGTAATCACAGAGTTAATCAAAATAGGGAATCGAGAAATACCATATATACACAAAGGGGTATTTCCCCCTCCTTTCATAACGTGCGATGATGCTGTGTGGTCCTGAAAGTGTAAATCAGACCTTCTCTTCCCAGTGGTTCCTGAGTGCACTGGCCCAATTCTTCCTCCTTCTCACCCCTCACCCACCCGCCTGCCTTCTCCTTCCTCAGGGGCTGTGGGGAGCACTGAGGTCGGGAGGCAGGCACATGGAATCATGGGTAGGGGGCAGAGGTTGCAGGGGGAGGGGGAGAGGGGTACAGTTCACGGGACCCAAGGGCCTCACGTTGTTTCTGGCTGCAACCAGACTGCTCATCAGCCTGAGCACAGCCCTGGAGGGTGGGCTGCAACACTGCCCAGAGCGTGGGGAGGGGCCCTTTGAAGACCCACAGGGGCTGCTCAGGTGCAAGTGGTGCCCAGAGAAAAGATACTCACCTCCTCCCAGTCAGCATCCTTTCCCCACCCCCTCCTCTGTCCCATTTCTTCCATCATCACTTGCAGCTAAATCAGAGCCCGCTGCCGAAAAGGACAAGAGAGAACCCCACCTGAGCAAGCCCGTTTCCCAGAATCAAAAGGATCTGGTTGATGACCATGTTTCTGGGCTGGGGGACATTCACTGCCCACTTCTGCTTCCTTACAGAGAAAGGCATTTCCACTACACTCCCTGGGAGGGAAGAATATGGAAAAAACACTCTGATTTTCTCCTCCTCTCATCTGTTCTTGATTTAACTTATTGGCACATTTGAAAAAAGAAATAGAGAAAGCTGAGGTTGGTCCACCTGGGCCCAGTCTGGGTCAGTCTGTTCTCAGGACACCTGTTCTCTGCAGGCAGTAAACTTACAGGCTTGACTCTGCCCTCAGATCGGGGGGTGGTACTACAGATACCCAGTTCTGCCCTGGATGGGACACTGTAATTCTAGGGCAATGATTTGTGGTCATAGATCCAAAATCATGTCCCATCACTAGTTTTATCAGTAGCAATCTGACATCTTGGACTCCAAATGTCTGACTTCTGTGCCTTGTTTTTGATTGATTCTGAACCCTTCCCCTTAGGAGGGATGGAGGAGGGGCCACTTGTTGGCTTTCCTAAAACTCCAGTATGTTTTCCTAGAAAGATGAAATTTCCAGACCAACAAGTAAAGTGGGTCTAGTGTTTTTCAGCTTCCGAGCACAGAAGATTTGCAAATCTCCTTGGAAATTGGGTACAGCTTCTTAGAACCAGAGTTATACATTTAGGAGGGACCCCATTCCCTGCTGGAACACACACTTTGGAGATTATTTCAGGGTGTCATGGGTGATAGAAATGCAACTTATCCATCCTGACCTTGATTTCTGCCCAGTTGTTGTCATGAGAGAGACAGTGACCAACCATGGCTGGATGGAAGGAAACCCTGCTCTCATACCACCTCTAAATTCCAGAGAGTCTTTTTCTCTTTGCAAGGGGCCCTGTGAAGTTCACCTACTTGACTTGTGCTTCTGCTTGCATAAAGATGAATTCCCACTTCCTTGCAAAGGCCCTCTGGAGTCTTGCTAAGTTTTCCTAAAGAGAAATGAAAATCAACAAGAAGGCATTAATCATCGTGAGTTTGCACATCGATACTTATTACAAGGCAGCCATCTATTTTGGTTACTTGCAACAAAACAGCAGGGCCCTACTTTAAATCCACCGGACATGAACCCAGTTTGACATTGCACCAGACCCTGTTGTACAGAGAACTATTAATATTCATTTACACGTCCATTAAGGCTGAAGTCTGTGTGGTTCCCCGATTCTTCTTTTCTTGTGTGTTTTACAGGAACATGACTCACACAGCATTTATAAAGGCCACTGAAGACAGGGAGACTGGATGTGATTGTTCAAACACGCAGGGTTTAGGGAAGGAATGAGAGGGGTCTTTGGACTGCAAGACCAAGAATGGAATTCTCAAGATTTGTCTTCTAGCAATCAGGGGGCTAGAAGGTGGCAGAAAAGGAGAACCCAGAGGGCCTTGCATTAGTCACTTTGAAAGTCCAGATTCAAAAGTGGGAAAGAAGGAAGTGCCCAGGTTTGTGATGTTCATGAAAGGAAAACGCAAAAACCATAGGAAAGAAAAGGCATTCTGGGTCACCTTTAGAGGGAGAGGGAAGAAGCCTTTTGTCAAAGTCTGTTGTGCAACCTAGTGGCACAATAGGACAGTGGGGCGGGGTGTCTGACAGGTCCCTTAATGACTCGCCTAATTCTGATGGAATGCAAGGCAAAAGCCCACATTATGCTGTGTGTTTTCATAGAGCTCATGCCAAAACTAATTGATTACCCTCATTAGTGGATTATTAATATAAAAGGAGCTTTGGTTGAAGACCAACGCATGTAAACTCAGTTATTACCAAGGCTTGCTGTGTAAACATTTCAAAAAACCAACCATTTGATTCTCCCTGATAGCTCAGTTGGTAAAGAATCTGCCTGCAATGCAGGAGACCCTGGTTCATTCCCTGGGTTAGGAAGATCCCCTGGAGAAGGGATAGGCTACCCACTCCAGTATTCTTAGGTTTCCCTTGTGGCTCAGGTGGTAAAGAATCTGCCTGCAATGCAGGAGACCTGGGTTCAAGACCTGGGTTTGATCCCTGGGTTGGGAAGATCCCCAGGAGAAGGGATAGGCTACCCACTCCAGTTCTGTGGCCTGGAGAATTCCATGGACTGACTGTATAGCCATGGGGTCATAAAGAGTTGGATGCGACTGAGCAACTTTCACTTTTGTTTCCACTTTTGTTTTTTTCCCTGTTCACAGGAAGCAAAGCTGGTAAAGCCTGAATGTCAGTCAACTGGGAAGCAGTTACCTAAATCATGAAACAGTCATACCATGGAATACTAGACAGCCATTAAAAATGAGACTGTAGATTATTATTGCTGCTATAGGAAAAGTCTCAACATCCTTACAGTATATGACTGGAGAAAGAAGCAGCTTACACAATAAATGTTTACAGTGTGATCTAAGTTTATTATGAAACAAAACTGTATGCATAGAGAAAAGGACTGCAGGCTTCTTTCTTTGCTTTCTTTGTTGTTTGAATTTTTGTTTCTACAAAGATACTATGCCATCAGGAAACAATAATGAAATTATATAATATAATATACATAAAAATAATATAATTACTGAATTGTGAAAACAAATTTTTATTTAGTTTCTAACCACTTTTAGATAGAACTTCAACGTGAAAGAACATTTTAATGCCATATTCTTTACCAATACCAAAGCAGAATGTTGTAGGGCAAGAGAATAGAAAACAGAGTAAAGTATGTTAGGAGTTGGTGCTGTCGTGTTTCTATTTAGGAGCTTTTTTAAAAACACAGGAACTACTGGGAGGGGAGACACAGGATGGAGGGGCCACGTGCTTCTGCACTCTGGTTGTTCCTATAGGTCATGTTTGGGAAGGGATGTAGTCATGTCCAAGTTAAAGCACTTGGTGCTTGATGCCCAAAGAGCCAGGCAGTGGTCTTCTGGGAGAGGGGTGGTTGCTGGCACATGAGGGCAGATAGGGGGGTGGGACTGGGTGCCTAGGATGCTCAGAGCCATAGAACTACCAGGCTGGGGATGCTTGGGGAGATCATAAAGTCCCAACCCACTTATGTTTCATGGCTCCCACGGATAAGCCAACTTTAGCCAGGGCCCAAGGCTCCCGGTGAACTTCTGCTTTGCATCCTGCACTACTGTCTCCCCGCCAGTCCACAGGTCCTGTGATGCCAGTGGGACCAAAGAGTGGAGGGCCCATCCTGTTCAGGAGGTGCCCTCATGCACCCATAGAACCCATGTTCTCTGAGGGCAGGCACGTTCCCCTTGGGCTGCAGAGAAGGGAGTGGTGGCTCAGTGGGTGGGTGGACTTGGTGCTGGTACCCACGAGTGACAAGGTCTGGTGAGCAGGGCCTCACTCTTGTTTTGGAAGACTGAGGCCATGAGAGTGGGAGGGACATGGGGAGATAGGTGAATCTGAAGGTGCTGTTCATGCTGGAGTATCCAGGGGTGAGGAGTCTTCACTGCCCCTGATGTTCCCCATCTCCTGGCTGTCAGCCCTTCAGTCATTTCATGGCTCCACAACACCTCCTCTGGAGGGCCTGTGAAAAGCCAGCCAATATTCTAGGTTTCCTGTGACCTGTACAAACAGTGGTTTTGGGGGAAAGATCTTGCAATCCCAGATTTTAAATACTTAAAACATTATCTGTGACTCTTCAACTTCGCTGTGTTTTGGCTCTATTAAATGGGGGTGGATATGAGCGCGGTGGGGTCTCCAGTTTCTGCAAGCAATCACGCCTTGTGAAAGAAGGAGGAAAGTTGGGAGTGTATATCTCCATCTGACATCCGTCTTGTCTTCTGGATTGGATTTGGTCCTAAGATTTTGCATCTACTGCCAAGTACTGGTGAATTGGGTTTGAAGATGCAATTTTTAAAAATTATCATATATTAAGCTAAAAAAAAAGATCATATAGTAAATTTGTTTTTCTTCTTTTGGTGTATAGTAATATAAATTTTAACACATGTATATGCGTGGTTAACCACCACCACAATCAGGATACAGAATGGTTCCATCATCGCCCCCCACCCCCCAAATTCCCTCATGCCATCTCTTTATATCTGCATGTATCCTGGCAGCCACTGATCTGTTTTCCCTCATGACAGCTTTTTCACATAACTGGAATATCACAGTTTGCAATCTTTTGAGACTGACTTCTTTCACTCAACATAATGTCTTTGATACTCATCCAAGTGGTTGGATTAATAATTCATTCCTTTTCAGGGCAGAATAGTATTCTGTTCCAAGGCTATAGAGTAGTTCATTTAACCATTCATCTGTAAAAGTGCATTTGGATTGTTTTCAACTTTGAGGTATCACACATAAAGCTACTATGGACATTAGTGTACAGGTTTTTGTGTGGCTGTAAGTTCTGATTTCTCTGGGGGTATGTATGTAGTTATGTTAAAGTGGGATTACTTGGTTGCATGTGGTACGTGTGCGTTGAACTTGATGAGAAACTGCCAAACCATTTTTCAGACTGGCCACACCCTTTTGCATTCCCACCAGCAATATAGGAGAATTCCAGTTGCCCACCACATCCTTACCAGCACCTGAACTATCAGTACTTTTAATTTTAGCCATTCTGATGTGTAGTGGTATCTCATCATGGATTTAGTATGTACTTCTCTAATGGCTGTTGAACATCTTTCCATATGCTTCTTTGTCATACTTAAGCCCTCTTTGGTGAAGTGTTTGTTCTAGTCCTTTGCCAATTTTTAGGCTGAGTTGTTTTTTTATTGCTGAGATTTGAGAGTCCTTTATATAAAGATATGATTATATTGTGATGGTAAGAAGAGCTGAGAACAAAAAAAGGGAAATAGAAGAGACTTCCTTTCCACTGTCGGAAGGAGTTGGGGGAAGAAAAAGGGAAAAATGCAAGCTGAGTCAGAGCTGCAGGTAGTTTATACTCTCCTCATACACCGTACCTGGAAAATAATCATACTTACTGCTTCATAATCTGCCAGTTCCAGCCTTGCTTTATTCTGCATTGTCCTCTTACAGAGGTAGATGGCTGAAGGAAGAGAAATTATAAAACATGTAAGACTAGCAGTATGGTGGAATCACAGTCCACCCACTCATTTGTTCATCCACTCATCCAGCCAGCCAGCCCTCACTATATGCCCAGCACTGTGCAGTGAAGAATATGTTTTTCTGTGGATGCCATGCAATCTGACCTCTAGGAATATTTCTATAGGTCAGGATAGGATGAGGACCCCCCCCAATCCGATCCTGACAACCTCCCTTCATCCTCTTCACTGCTTCATCCCAAACATCCTCCATCAGTGCGACCTTTCATAAATATGACCATGTTACCTTCCTGCCTAAATTTCCTGCATTGACACCTTAGCGACCTCAGAAGAAAGGTCAGGCTTCTAAAGGCGGCATGTTTGTTTCTTCAAGATCTAGTCTCTGTTTGTCTTGTCAATCTCTTCCCTCCCACATTCAGGCATGTTGCTCTTGTTGCTCAGTCATGTCTGACTCTTTGTGACTCCATGGGCTGCAGCACACTGGGCTTCCCTGTCCTTCACTATCTCCTGGATTTTGCTCAAACTCATGTCCAATGTGATAGTGATGTCATCCAACCATCTCATCCTCTGTTGCCCTCTTCTCCTTCTGCACTCAATCTTTCCCAGCATCAGGGTCTTTTCCAATGAGTCAGCTCTTTGCATTAGGTTACTAAAGTATTAGCACTTCAGCTGCAGCATCAGTCCTTCCAATGGGTATTCAGGCATATGAGGCTACCAAACCCTTTTGGTTCCACTTCTCTGTGTATGTGTCCACTGCCTGGAGGCCTTTTCCTCTTCCATCTTATTTCCCTCCATCTGGAAACCATCTACCACTTTGAAGACCCAGCCTGGTGTTCCCGATAGCATCTATCCATCCTCAACCATTGGACCTAATTCAATTGTGCAGTACTTGTGAGTTTACCAGCTGTCCCTGCTCCAGGCTGAAGGCTCTTCTCAGGCAGAGGCTGTGTCCTACTCAGCATGGATCCCTGCACCAAGCTCCAGGGCCTGCCAGGTCGAGTGAGTGGACAGTGGAAAGGGAAGACAATTTAGGTGTCTCTTCCCAAGCTCAGGAAGGGCTATTGGCCTACAATTGTCAGGATATTCTTCCTCCAACATGGCCTTCATCACTTCCTCTCCTGCCTCCGCTTCTTCAGTATCTCCTTCCCTCTCCAGTGCCAAGTAGAATGACCCAGGAGAGACAATAGACAAATGGTATGAATGAGTAATAGGATGACTAGGAGAGAAGGTCAGAGAGGACCAGGACTGATCTGCTGTTTGACAACCTAATTATATCAGGAACTCTAGTCATCTCCTTGCTGGGTTAACCAACCTGCTCACGTGGTCTGAAAATTTTCCTGATGCTACAATATGCTGGAGCCTCTGGCAGGAGTCTCCTCTGTATGCCCACATTTCTCACATCATTCGAGTTTGCGAGTGAGGGTCCGTTGTGTTTGTTCTCGAATCTGCTTATGTCAGGCATACCTGTTATTTTAATAACGTACATTCACTAAATATTACACACACTGATGAAATTAATGTGAAAAGAGAGAGTACAGTTGTTTCTATGAAGACCTAGCTGAATGGTTTGGAACAACTTGATAAAGGAGAGTCAGCTAAGACAATTGCTGATAACTTTGGTATGGGTGAGATAACTGAAAAAAAACAAACAAACCATGAAAAAAAGAGTAAAAATATGAGAGAGGTCAACATACAGTTGCTTTAAAAGTATTTTTAAAATTCTTGATGTACTTTAAGGAGGTCAAAACTGGGTGGTTTATTTCAAGTGTGGTTTATTTAAGAAAGAAACTCAAATTATGGGGACCGAAAATCAAAGAGAATCTTTGGTCCTACCTCAAAAGGCTCTTGAATGAATATTCCTTGGTATATTCTCCATTCATTTGAAGTGGTTAAGGTATGCATGTATCACTTTTTCATGATTCTCTCCTTACCAACTTTTCCAGTGAAACAAACCGCTACAGCTCTGCACTGTGTCAGATAAGGGGTGTCTGCTCTGTTAAAAGGTACCTCCGTTGGTCTCTTGGGTCACCAATTAGGCAGCCTGTGGAATTGGAGGCCACTTGTAGCGGGAAGTTGTCACCTGGCCCTGGTCTCAGTGATCCTTAAGCAGTATAGCTACTGGAGCTGCTTTGGCAACACTGCCTTGGACGGTGTTATTTTTTTTAATTTATTTTTGTCTGCATTGGGTCTTTGTTGCAGCACGTGGGCTTTCTCTAGCTGAGGCGAGTGGGGGCGACTCCCTAGTTGTAGTGTGCGGGCCTCCCACTGCAGTAGCTTCTCTTGTTGCGGAGCATGGGCTCTACAGCACATGGGCTCAGTAGTTGTGGTGCATGGGCTTTGGTGCCCCAAGGCATGTGGGATCTTCCCAGACCAGGGATCAAACCTGTGTCCCCTGTATTGGCAGGCGGATTCTTATCCACTGTACCACCAGGGAGGTCCCTCACAGTATTTCGTATTGGCCAAATTAGAAACTCTGGAAAGTCTAACCCAGATTTGGTCTTCATTTAAGCAGGATCATCCCAAGAAATTTCCAGCCCATCTGGGTCAAAATGGATCAGCTAAGTTGAGAAGTACCATGTGCAGAAGGCAAAGGTACCTCTCCTGATGACCATGAGTTATATGGTGGCATGCTGGTGGGCCCCTTCCTGTGCAGTGAATGTCACGCATTGGGCTGTCTGTCCACCCCACTGGGGAGGCAGCAAGCAGCAGTTGAGGGGCCCTCCCTGGGGCTTGTGTGCTTCCTCAGTGGCTCAGCTGTGTTCCCTCTGATACCCAACCCATCAAGTGACCACTGGGAACAAAAGCCAAGTCCTCTTACAGGGCATCCGGGGACTTGCTTTAACCTCAGATGCTGGCTTTTTTTTATGGATATGTGATTTCTCATTGGAAAAATACTTGTCTTTTTTGCCCTCATGCCAGCATCTCACTTGGATACCCACTGCCATCTCAAGCTCACCAGCATCCCACCAGGACAAAAACAGAATGCAATAAAAAATGTTTACAGTCAATAGATTCAGGTACTACATGTACAATTAAACATTTAAAAAAACATTGAACCTATCATATTTCAATGTCCTTAAAAATTGACTCCCTTTCCAAACTTTATGTCTCTACTCAGTTCAGTTCAGTCACTCAGTCGTGTCTGACTCTTTGCAACCCCATGGACTACAGCACGCCAGGCTTCCCTAACCATCACCAACTCCCGAAGCTTGCTCAAACTCATGTCCATTGAGTCCATGATGCCATGATGCCATTCAACCATCTCATTCTCTGTCATCCCCTTCTCCCACCTTCAATCTTTCCCAGCAGCAGGGTCTTTTTCAATGAGTCAGTTCTTTGCATCAGGTAGACAGACTAGTGGAGTTTCAGCTTCAGCAACAGTCCTGCCAACAAATATTCAGGACTGATTTCCTTTAGGATTGACTGGTTTGATCTTCTTGCAGTCCAAGGGACTCTCAAGAGTCTTTTCCAACACCACAGTTCAAAAGCATCAATTCTTAAGCTTCATCAATTTTTCAGCTTTCTAGCTTTGACTAGATGGACCTTTGTTAGCAAAGTAATATCTCTGCTTTTTAATATACTGTCTAGGTTGGTCTCTACTAGTCTCTCTACTAGTGACATCATAATATACCTCAATCTCCTAAATGAAGGTACATACAAATCACTTACTTCTCTATTTCCCCCATACCTTCTAATTACTTTTTAGAACAATGGAATTTTAGCATTGGAAGTAACCTTGGCAACCATCAAGTACAGACCCCTCACTAATAGATGGAAAAATAAAGGCTCAGAGAGCTGAAGTGCTTTACTCATGGGCTAGTTAGTGGTAGAGGTGGAATTAGAATTGAGGTCTAGTTTTCCACTATGACATTCACTGCTCCGTGTACTCATTCACTGACTCATTCATTCTCTCATTTAAAAATCTGAGTGCCTCAATGTATATATGTAGAATCTAGAAAAATGGTATGGATGAACCTATTTTCAGGGTGGGTAAAGAGACACAAATGCATAGAATGGGCAAGAAGAAAAATAGGGAGGAAAGGGAGGATGGGGTGAATTGAGAGAGTAGCATTGACATGTATAAGTGACAGCTACTGGGAGGCTGTATATAGCACAGGGAGCTGAACCTGGCACTCTGCGATGACCTAGAGGGGTAGAATGCTGGTGAGGTGGGAAGGAGGCCCAAGAAGGAAAGGATACACGTGTACATATAGCTGAGTCACTTCACTGTACAGCAGAAACTAACGCAATATCGTCAAGCAATTATACTCCAATTAAAATAAATGTGAGTGCCTCTTCTCTGGTAGCTCAGACAGTAAAGAATCTGCCTGCAATGCAGGAAACACAGGTTTGATCCCTGGGTTGGAAAGATCCCCTGGAGAAGGAAATGGCAACCCACTCCAGTATTCTTGCCTGGAGAACTCCATGGATCGAGCCTGGCAGGCTACGGTCCATAGGGTCGCAAAGAGTCAGACACGACTGAGCGACTAACACTTTCACTTATGTGCCAAGCAATATTTTAGGTCCTAGGGAAATCACCACACTAGCAGCTACCACGTATATGGAGCTTGTTGAATGTCAGGCAGTGGTCTTGGGACTTTCCAAATGTCCACTTACTTAATCCTCATAATAACCTATGAGGCGAGTTCTGTTATTAGCCTCCTTTCATAGGTGAGGGAATTTTTCAGGTTATTCCCCATTTTCGGAGACCCACAGTGGCTCTGAGAAGCTGCTGAACCTATTCTAAATTTCTCTCCTCGATTATGAGGACCTTTTCATAAACTTGTCCATCCCAAATTATTCCACCTTTGTTATCATACTTCAGCAACATAAAATCTTTGAGTAGTTGGATCAAATTCCTCAGCATCCTCTTCTTGCTTGCACATCATGGTCTCTCTCTCAGCCCGGATGCTTGGAGGGCAAGCCTGTTACTCACTCAAATCTGTGACAGAGCAATTGACACAACGTAGATGTTGAAAGAAGGGAAGTTTCTGGTTCTTCCTCAATCCAAGCCACACCTATTCTGAATTCTTAGCTCCAGTGGCACATACTTTCTGGCAAGAGGGCTGCCACAGAACAAATAAGATCAAATATCATCCTGGGAGTACTAATACCAATCCCCACTATGGTTTTTATTGGCTCCTTATTACGTGCCATACACCAAAACTTGCACACATTTCTAATTAACGAAACAATTTAATCCTAACCAACAACACGAGAAGTACTATTACTATTCTGCTTTTAAAATGAGATTTCAGAGGCACAGAGAGGTTAAGTAACTTGCCAAGATCACACAGCTAGGTGGAACCAGATGACAACAGGCCCTTTGTGCTGACTTCTCTCTTGGTAAACACTGATTTTCTGATTAACCAGGAAAAGGTAATGAGTATTTTGTATCCTGAACTTTAACTTCTCCATTTGGTTTCCCAAAATGGAGGTACAGGAATTCAAAATAATTTTGCTTCAGTGAGAGCCTGATATAAATTGTTATTTTTATCCCTGTTCTTACTACCCAGCTAAAATTACAAAAATCTGTAGAGAAAGGGAAATGGTGCCCTGCTGTATGCAGGGTAAGATGGCTGATGGTTGCAGGTTTATATTCAGGCAAATATTTGAATTTTACTTGGGCCCAGGTTTTCTGGTCCCACCATCCTCCCAACCCTCTCCATTGCCTGGAAAAATATTGGTTTTCACATTCACAAGGGTACACGGCTGCTGCATGGAACCGAGCTACAATTATTCAAATTCCGAGTTGGGTTTTGTGAGCAGTATTTCAGCCCCAGAAGCACTTATTTTATGAGCAGCCAAATGCTGCTCCTGTTTCAAGCTGGAAACCTGGCTGGGCCCACTTATCACATCATTTAGGGCGCAGCACAGTTCCAGAGGTCGGACCCGTGGTGGTGCCTGCAGATAGCTGATGAGACAGTCACGGGGCCCTGCCCCCTGCATCAGGGCCATGCTCCAGACTTGGAAACAGAACCACTGTAGCCTCGTAGGGCAGAGGCTTGCCAGGATTCTATCCTCAGAACTATTTCCAGTTGCTGGTTTCCCCTCCCTCAGAAGTATGATCCAGAGCGTGTAGCTTATCACAAGGTCTCAGGACAGGTCCCTGGAGTACCACCCAGCTGCAGCTGGCTCTACCTTCCTGTGAAAACCATCCCGCAAAGAATCCAAGAAGTTACAGGTCTCATTGCATGCCCCAGTCCCATGGAGAGCAGCTGTGGACTGTCTCAGCAGCTGAGTCAGTGATGAGGGTGCTGTGTGGAGGGGCAGACCTCATATGAAAGGAGCATCTGAGTTCAAATTCTGCTGCCTCTACTGAGTGTCTGTTAATCACCTTTGATAAAGAACCAGTTGTTGTTGTTGTTCAGTCGCTTAGTCGTGTTCAACTCTTGGCAACCCAGTGGACTGAAGCATGCTGGGCTTCCCTATTCTTCCCTATCTCTTGGAGTTCGGTCAAACTCAGGTCCATTGAGTTGATGATGTCATCCAACCATCTCATCTTCTGTCTCTCCCTTCTCCTCTTGCCATCAATCTTTCCCAGCATCAGGGTCTTTTCCAATGAATCTGCTCTTCACATCAGGGGGAAAAGTATTGGAGCTCCAGCTTCAGCATCAGTCCTTCCTAATGAACATACAGGGTTGACTTCCTTTAGGATTGACTTCTTCAATCTCTTTGCAGTCCAAGGGACTCTCCAGAGTCTTCTCCAACACCTCAATTGGAAAGCATCAATTCTTCGGCACTCAGCTTTCTTTATAATCCAACTCTCACATCCATATATGACTACTGGAAAAACCATAGCTTTGACTAGACGTACCTTTGTCAGCAAAGTGATGTCTCTGCTTTTTAATACACTGTCTAGGTTTGTCATAGCTTTCCTTCCAAGGAGCAAGCACCTTCTAATTTCGTGGCTGCAGTCACCATTTGCAGCAATTTTGGAGTCCTAGAAAATAAAGTCTGTCACTGTTTCCATTGTTTCCCCATCTATTTGCCAGGAAGTGATGGGACTGAATGCCATAATCTTCTTTCTGTGAATGTTGAGTTTTAAGCCAGCTTTTTCACTTTCCTCTTTCACACTCATCTCAAGAGGCCCTTTAGTTTCTCTTAGCTTTCTGCCATTAGGGTGGTGTCATCTGCATATCCAAGGTTATTAATATTTTCCCAGCAATCTTGATTCCAGCTTGTGCTTCATCCAGCCTGGCATTTCTCATGGTGGTGGGTTAGTCACTAAGTCAGTTCCAACTCTTGTGACCCCATGGACTGTATGTAGCCTACCAGGCTCCTCTGTCCATGGGATTTTCCAGGCAAGAATAGTGGAGTAGGTTACCATTTCCTTCTCCAGGGGATCTTCCTGACCCAGGGATTGAACCCCATCTCCTGCACTACAGGCAGTTTCTTTACTGACTGAGCTACCAGGGAAGCCCTGTACTCTGCATATAAGTTAAATAAGAAGGGTGACAGTGCACAGCCTTGATGTACTCCTTTCCCAATTTTGAACCAGTCTGTTGTTCCATGTCCGGTTCTAACTGATGCTTCTTGACTTGCATACATGTTTCTCAGGAGACAGGTAAGGTGGTCCGCTATTCCCATCTATTGAAGAATTTTCCACAGTTTGTTGTGATCCACATAGTCAAAGAACCAGAACCATCAGCAAATCTTTACTGAGTGCCCACTATGGCTTAGGAATGCACTATGTACTGGATAATAGAAGTGAATGAGGTGGACCAGCCCTGCCCTCATGGAGCTGACAACTGACCGGGCATCCAATCCGAGTACAGTGTGATAGATGCGAGGATGTGGCCTCTCTAGGCCTCAGCCGTATCTGAAGTACAGGGATAGTATAACTTTAGAAGACTGACACATAGATATATTAAACAGTCTTCATGGAGAATACAGGGCAAGAGTCTAATAAATCCCTGCTTGGACAGAGGTAATTCCCTGCTTACCCAGGGCCCAGCTTCACCCACTCTTCGTTTTCTCAGGTAGGGTAACTTTTGTATACCCCTCCATGACCTGTTACTCTTCCCCTCTAACCTCCAACCATCAAAAACACCAATGAATTATTAAAAAGTCTTAACAAGTCTGTGAGAAAGGAAATGGCCAGGGGGGACGTGCCCCCTGGATCCAGCCCTGCCTGAAACCCTGTCCCAGGAAGTAGTGGTCAATGGCCACTGGCCCAGTTCTCCATGGCCCCATAGAATGAGCATGTTGGACAGACCTGAGAAAACTTTTCTTCCCCTCCCACCTTCCCTTCCAATGGCTGCATCCTTCAGTGGGCCCTGCCTTTCATCAGTATGTGGAACAGCACCTGTCAACAATACGAGAAAGGGCTAAGCAGGGCAAAGACCCTCCTCCCCATTCATCATAGTCATCCACACAGCAAAGATGTGTCTTCTGCATTCCTAGTAAGTGTGGGCCATGGCTTCAGTGCTCACCATAGTCCGTGTTTTCAGGTTCCCAGCAATTTGAAGGCCAGAAGTATGGGGCCTGCAAAAGAGCACAGGCGTCAGGACTGAGGATGCCAACTCGTGCCCTCCCCTGCCAGGGGCCCATGGGCAGCCCTCCCCTGGCCCAGGGAGGATTCCTCCCTGACAGGCTCTGTCTGCACGTCCTTTGTGTTGCCACTGCACCCTGACTCTTTCCTGTTCTTAGTATAGCTGAGGCCAGTCAACATTTTAATCTAAGTGTTGAGAAAGAAAATCTCAGGTCAGCCAAATAGATGCAAAAATGAGAAACTTAGTTTGCAGGGCAAAAACTTCATATCCTGAAACAATATAAGTCTAATGCAGGAGTCAGACAAGCACTGTTTACTGGGGCACAAGCTCCAAGTTCCTTTATCACTTTGCTATGGACTGAATGGTGCCCTCTTGAATTTCTATGATGAAGCCCTAACCTACCTGCCCCTCCCCCCAACACATACCAGTGTGACTGGATATGGAGTAAGAAAGTGATTAAGGTTGAATGAGATCACATGGGTGGGGCCCTGATCACACAGGATTAGTGTCCCTGTAAGAGGAAACACCAGAGAGCTAAAAACCTCTGTCACTATGTCTCCCTCTCTCTACCATGTTAGGACACAGTGAGAACTGATCATCTGAAAGTCAAGATGAAAGCTCTTCTCACAAGCTGAACCCCACTTGAGGCTTAATCTTAGACTTCCAGCCTCAAGAGCTATGAGAAATACATTTCTGCTGTTTAAGCCACCCTGTCTATGGTATTGATATTTTCTTATGGCGGCTGAGCAAACTCAGACATTCTTTGACCCTGTCTGAAGAACTCCATTCCAAAGCCTTTTGTTTTAGACCTTGACACAACTCCTTATGCTCTGCTCAAATTCACTGTAGGACAGGATCTGAGAAAAGGAGAGGAAAATGTTTGGGAAGTGTTACTAGGTAGTGAATAGAAATTTCACACCAAAAAAGTATATATAACATGATATAGCAGTAGGATTAAGGACTTTGCTATCCAGCTGATCTAGGTTCCAATCAAGGCTGTCCCCTGGATTGACGAAATGTTCCATTAATTCTCCAGGTACCTCAGTTTTTCCAACTGTAAAATGGGTGATATTTATCCCCCCAAAGTTTTTTCTTCAGAATAAGTGAGATATGTGTAAAGCAACCAGTGAATGGTAAGTTCTCCATGAGGGCATTTTACTATTATGTGGGGGGGCGGGGGGCGTGCAAAAAACCGCACAGACGTTTGCTTTCCCAGAGCTGGTGGGAGGTAGGAGTTGCTTCCTTAAATACCATCAGTTTTTTAGGTAGTTCTAATCTGAGATTGGAGAAGGCAATGGCACCCCACTCCAGTACTCTTGCCTGGAAAATCCCATGGATGGAGGAGCCTCCTAGGCTGCAGTCCACGGGGTTGCTAAGAGTTGGACACGGCTGAGTGACTTCACTTTCACTTTTCACTTTCATGCATTGGAGAAGGAAATGGCAACCCACTCCAGGGTTCTTGCCTGGAGAATCCCAGGGACAGCAGAGCCTGGTGGTCTGCCGTCTCTATGGGGTCGCACAGAGTCGGACAGGACTGAAGCGATTTAGCAGCAGCAGCAGCAGCAATCTGAGATCAGATGATGAGAAGAAAAGGAGAAACTGAAGGCCTACCTGGAAACGATAAAAGGTGCCATCATCCTTCATGGTAAGAACATGGTCCGAGATGGGAAAGACGTAGCCCTGGGCAGCTATAAGGCTTCCCAAGTGTATTGCTTCAACTGAAGGGACAGGGAAGAAGAAAGAGAAGTTATTGCAAAACTATCAGAATGCAGGGCTGCTTAGATGAGGTGTAAGTGGGATGGGGTAGGGTGAGCAGAAAGGCAACTGGAAGTCAACTGTCATCACCCCCAGATCACAGCATGATTGGTTGATAATTTCTGAAATGACTGCACTGGGCTGGGTGGAGATATCAATGGTTGGGAAGGTGACACGTGTCTGAGACGCCTATGGATCCCAGCTCTGAGCGTCTGATATCGTTTAACCCCCCAAGACTTCCAGAAAAAAGGCTGGCTTCCAGGTAGGATCATGAGCTCTGGTGTGGAAGTCTGTAAACAAGTGAGATGCTTCATGTAAAGTACTTAGCAGTATCTGGTGCATGGGTAAGTGCTCAGTAAGTGCTGGCAGCCCTGATTCATATTTTTAGTTTCATTCTCTCTCTTTTTTTTAATCACCATCAGCAATGAATATGCAGCCCACAGTCTTCAGACTCACATTGCATTTCCTGACATGAGAATCCCACCAGCAATGAGGAGGGTATTACTGTTCTCTTATGGATAAAGAGGAATTAGAGGAAGAGAAGGCAGTAGCATAGGGAGTCCAACCTAATACAAACATTGATATTTTTGCCACAACTTGTTGTTTTGTTACTTTAGCACCAGCCATAAGTAGATTCACATAAATAGTTAAGAATTTATATTTACTCTGAGCAGAGCTAAGGAAAAAGAAATTTAGATGCTTCTATCAGACATGATGTGTGCATGTTAAGTCGCTTCAGTCATGTCCAACTCTTTGTGACCCTATGGACTTTAGCCCATCAGGCTCCTCTGTCCATGGGATTCTCCAGGCAAGAATACTGGAGTGGGTTGCCATGCCATCCTCCAGGGGATCCCCCCTCCAGGGGATCTTCCCAACCCAGGGATTGAACCCGTATCTCTTATGTCTTCTGCATTGGCAGGTGGGTTCTTTACCACTAGCCACCTGGGAAGCCCACATGATAATCTTTCACAAATCTAAAAGTATTCTTATCAATAAAAATTAATTTTTGACTGTAGAAATTATTGACATACTCAGGGAGTCTCTAGGAATTATTAATTTCATAAGTTCTGAAGCTTTTAAAGTGACTTGTATTGGCTTTATTTGAAAACTTTTTGGGAGTTTTAGCAAATAATTAAACCTCTTCATTGTGATTCAGGCAAAGTAATTTTAAGAGCTGGCTCTAGAAGGCTGTTCAGTGACAGTGCTACAACTTTCAAGAGGTTGTATATGATCCAGTCATTTTGCATATTGAGAATCTGCTATTCTTCTTTGGAAGGAGTGCATATATTATCACTGGTAGAATTGGGATGAATGGAATTGTATTTTACTTGCTTAGTGATAACCAGTTTGGTTCTGAAATCTATATGCTTCAAGAACCATGAGTCCAGCAGAAAAGGGAAATTTCATCACCTGCTCCTTCTTCAGAGAAGGAAGAACAAAACCCAGTAAGAAGGGGACTTTCATGTCACCAATCTGGAGCTAGAAGTCTCACTACATTCTTCAAAAGGCTTGTGCTTAGAGATGCTGCAGATGGGAAGGAAGAAGGGAGGGAGGGTGGACTTTGGCCACCTGATTTCCCAGGGTCTTTGTTGGCCTCATTTCTGCTGGTGAATTGTCCTAACTACTGCTCAACTACTTCTCAGAAGTCCAGATGGGTTCCAGACCTTGATATCCTGCCAAGGGCATCAAAGTATAATAGACCATGAGAGATAAGACCTGTATCATTCAGGACCTCTCACAGAAGCTTTGCTCATCAGGACCGGAGGATTCCGCAGCATGTTCTACCACTACGTGGTTCAGGGCTCTCAGAATATGCCATTGCTGCTGCTACTACTGCCACTGAAGATAATGATAAAATACCTGTCAGAAGTATGACAAGTATTCCAGAAGGGCAAAGAAAACAGTGCTCTTGGAAGAGGAAAAAACCCACCATGAAGAAGCGTGACTTTTCATCATGCAACTAAACTTGTAGAGACTTAAACAGTCCGGTTTTCAGAAGCAGATAATCAGAAGTCCAGGCTGCATAAGGCAAACACTTAGGGTAGTCAATATGGGTTTTTCCCTTAAAAGGATTAGCATTTATAGTTTTCTCCTGTGGTTTAAGAACTTAAATAGAATTAAGAATTTCCACTCGACATGAGAGTGGTCACTAGTCATGATGGAGAGAAAGGCTAGTGTCACTTCTGTTCATGACCTGCTTTTCTGGCACTCAGATTTCTGGCAACTATGTTTAATTGAATTCTATGTAAATTATAAATTAGGCTTCCCTGGTGGCTCAAATGGTAAAGAATCTGCCTGCAATGCAGGAGACCTGGGTTTGATCCCTGGTCAGGAAGATCCCCTGGAGAAGGGAATGGCAACCCACTCCAGGATTAATGCCTGGAGAATTCCATGGACAGAGGAGCCTGGTGGGCTACAGTTCACGGGGTCATAAAGAGTTGGATACAACTGAGTGACTAACACTTCCACTTCCATAGTCAATGGTCTATTAAGGGCTTCCCTGTGGCTCAGTGGCAAAGAGTCTGCCTGTCATTGCAGGACACATGAGTTTGGCTCTTGGCCCAGGAAGATCCCATGTGACAAGGAGCAACTAAGCCTATACACAACAACTATTGAGCCTGTGCTCTAGAGCCTGGGAGCTGCATCAAGAGAAGCCACCACAGTGAGAAGCCTGCACACCACAACTAGAGAAAACAAAGCCCGCTTAGCAACAAAGACCGAGCACAGCTCTCCACCACCTCAAAACTAACTAAATAAAAATTACTAAAAAAATAGTCTATTAATAGTAACAGCATCAGATTAAAATACAGAAATGCTTGAGCTATCATGGTGACCCCAGCAAGGAATTACAGTTGAAGGTCAGACACCTAGAATGGGCACTTGAAAAAAATCTTTAAAAAGCAGAGCAATCGAAGGCCATTTAATTTGAGGCAAGTAGATCTAATCCCCAAGAACATCAGAATACATTACTGGATGTTTGTAAATATGACTTTCAGGCATCAAGAATACTTAGTTAAGATGGGGAGTGTATAATAACTTCAGAAAAGTTTACTTACCTAGAATTTTTATTTTTTTCCTGGAACCCCCCCCCCACCTCCATTTTCTAATTGTGCTGTAAAAATAAATTTTATTGCTTATTTGCTGGTAGGAGCACAGGTTTGAAAACTGCTTTATTGGCCAGGGTTTGCTGTTGTTTTTCTGGTGAGGTTTTCCTAATTGCATTGCACAATTAAAGTTGAAAAAAATCACTCCTTCACTTCTTGCAGAAGCAGAGAACAGAAGGAGTCTTAGCAAATAATTAAACCTCTTAATTGTGGATCAGGCAATCTAATTTTAAGAGCTGGCTATAGAAGGCTGTTCCGTGACAGTGCTACAACTTATCTTTAATTGCTGTGGCTAACCAGAGTCCATGTTATTGTATCGGGCTCTTTGGCATTCTAAATGGTTGTTCATTTCCTCCAAGGGTAATTTAAATTTAAAGACAGAAACTCAGTGGAGGAAATAAATTAATTTTGTTTGTAAAGGGAGTGATTCCACATCTTGGAATTCACTTGTATAAGCCCAGTTCTCAGGAGGGTAGGAGAAACTGGTTTGGAACTTGGGTATGGCTTGTTCACTAATATCATGTGGGTCAAGTCAGGGTTGAGGGTCAGGTACCTGGGTCCTCGATGGAAAGGTTCTTCATAAGCCACTGTACAATGTCCGTACCTGCAACAGTAAAGCAATTTCAATTGAAGACCTCATGGATGTTTAACTCTGTGCCAGAGGAAACATGGTTACCCGAGAGATCCCTAGGTCCAATTAGCACACACCTGGAGAGCTAGGTAATACTGATACTTTTCCATCCTAACCAACTCTTTCCACCCATTAGGATGCTTCCATAGTCACAATCCCATTCTTTTCCTCAAAAAGCCACGTCTGATGATTCAGGATGATCTTATGTCCACATTTCTAGGGAGCTTCAGGAGGGGACTTCCTGGGAATACATATTTTGATGACAGGCTAGAAGATGTTTTATCACTCCAGAACATTTCCTGAGGGAGGAGACTTCTTTTAGCTCCCTATCCCCAACTGACAAGGCCTGCCCAACAGAGATGACCACACAGGTTCCTGAAAAAACAACAACAACAACAACAAAAAAAAAACCTCTAATTTCTTCTGGCCTGGGCTTATCCTGAATGAATAAGCCCCTGTGTCTGTGGGAGAAACTTCTGTGTGTTCATCCAAACCTCTGTCTTCCATCCCCTGAACAACAACTAGATTATACTTCCAGACCTTCCTACAGTTGGGTGTGGATTGAGTTCTGACAAAAGAATGTGGGTGGAAATGCCATATGCCATTTCCAGACTCAGACCATAAAAACTCCTGTCTGTCCCTCCACATCCCACACCCTTTCATCCCCATCTGCTGGATGAAGGGAGAGAGGGCAGAGCCACAGTGTGGAAGGAGCCTGGGATCCTGAACAGACATGAAGATTGATGCCCATCTGGCGCTCTGACCTGATTGAAAAATATACTTGTGATGTTGAAACCCAGGCATTTGAGAGTTATCTGTTTTAGTATCTAGTATTACCTTAACTAATGTAAATCTTGAGAATCAGAAGGGACTTTTAAAACTTATCTACTCCAACCCTAGCCAAGCATCATCCACAATACCCTGGATAAGAGGTGTTCTAATTTCCATTAAAAAAAAAAAGCCCCCAAGTGCCTGGAAACTCACAAATTCCTTCCTGGCAAGCCTGTCCCAGTTAAATCATCTTCAATTTCTCTGAACTGAAATTGGCCCTTCTCTGAATTCTTCTCTTCGGTCTTAGTTTTGCCCTCTGATGATAGAGAGAAAGACTCAGACCTCTCACTCTATGAGACAGTCCTTCAATTATATGGACAGTACACTCAGTGTATTAGCAGTGCTATCCTAGAGTTCCCCTGCTCCAGGTGAAACATGCCTGGATTCCTCAGCTGTTTCTTCCCATGATATGATTTGGGGTTTCTCACCATTGTGGTCAATATTCTCTGAATATATTTGCTTTTGTTGGCCTCCCTTTAAATGTGGCGCCTAGGACCAGTGTTCTCAGGAAAGTGCAGTTCATGTGGGGATGAAGGTGAAAGTGCAGTCGCTCAGTCGTGTCCCACTCTTTGTGACCCCATAGACGGCAGCCCACCAGGCTCCACTGTCCATGGAATTCTCCAGGCAAGAATACTGGGGTGGGTTGCCATTTCCTTCTCCAGGGGATCTTCCCGACCCAGGGATCAAACCTGGGTCTCCCACATTGCAGGCAGATTCTTAACCTTCTGAGACACAAGGGAAGCCCTAATGTGGGGGTAGAGGAGCCCAATTTTCTGGGAGGTTCTGAACCTCTGGACAATCTACCATTGTCATTCCCATATCTCGCTTTAAACCAGTGCAGATCTTCAAAGGTCTGTACTTTATCACCTCGGGATGAAATGCTAGATGGAAAACAATCTGAAAGGGGCAGTGTTTCCAGAGACCTGAGTCTTGTCATGGGCCTGAGTTGTGCAGTGGGGGAGAGGGCCTGCCATCAGCTCTCCTCGGATTGACTCCCAGCTGAAACACCAGAGAACCAGCAGAGGGGTTGAACAAATAGTTCCCGTTTTCCAAAAGGAAAGTTGCTCAGAAATTTGGGGGTGAGAAGTGAGATCAGTACAGGCCTGAGTGCTAGACATTTTGCTGCTCTCTGGAAGGAGAAGGAATCTTGCCGAGTAGACTGTCTGGTTCTCTGTGTACCACCCTACCCTCCAGCCTCCACTGACCAGCCTCCACTGACACAGCCCTTCAAGTCCCCTGCATTTCAACCTCAAAAGCAGGACTTCTAAGCATTGCTCCACTCTTGCTCCTGGATGGCATCTATGAGCTAAACTTTGGATTGAATACACTCCTATTCATTCATGTTCTTTGAGAGAAAGGGTGAGTATGTGTGTGTGTGTGTGTCCACTTCCTCCAAATTATACAAGTTCAACGTTTGTCCTCGGAAATGAAGAACAAAGCAGAAATCAAATAAGAACTGTAATCCCAAGTTGGGGGTAGGGTGGGGGGAGACTCTAACCTGTTTTTCCCTCAAAAGAAAAATAGTCCTTTTTTTTTTTTTGTGGGTTGCCTAGAAACGGAGAGGTTTCCAGCATCAGCAACAGCTCTCCCCCGGGCAGGAGGATTATCTTTCTGCTGAGCTTGCTGAACCATTATTTATCACCTGCCAAGATTGATTACTCACCCTGGGACAATGACAGCCCTTCCTTTCCCCTGTTAATTACTGTCATCATTAATATCCATGTCACTAATTAGTATTCATTCACATTGAAACTCCTTCCTTGCTATCATATCCGCTCCCCACCCCCCACCCTACCAGGGCCTTCAGCACTATTGTCTGGGTTTCTGTCCTGCTTTGGCTTTCTGCACTAATGTCCGGCCTAATTGTCCACCAGGCTCCGGTTGGCATTCACAGAGCTCAAGAATCACATGTAAGCACAATTTTGGTAAAGAAAGGAAAGCCACAAAAGCCCCTGGCCTTCTCCCCTGGCATTGCGGGGACCACAGACCTGGGTTTCTTGTCGCTGGTGCAGCCATCATGACCGTCATCATTTCATTCGGGGAGCCGGGTGACCATCTTCAGGCCCCCATGGGGCCGAGCTGCTGCCCCTGGCTGTCGAGGCCACCACCCTCAGTCTGCAGCAGCACATACCCCACTGCCTTCCTCAACATGCATGGGCCCTGCCTGGGGGACCTGAGCACCCACAGTGATGCCCGGGGCTGTGGACAGTCTCATTCTCGTGGGCATGGGTTATTGCTTCACCAGGCTAATCCAGGAAGGGCCAGCCTCAGCCTTGTGGCAGATTCAGCCTCAGGAACAAGGAAGGGAAACCTGTCATAATATTATGTCTCTTAAGATGGCTACAATTATTACACTGTAGAATCAAGCGAAAATAGTCCAAATCATTATCAGGGGAAAGCATTTTTAGTCTTCTTTTTTCTCTTCTCTTTCTTCCTTCTTTTCCCCTTCTCCCAATCATTCTTCCCTTCTTATTCTCGTAAGAAATCGAAGCAGATTATTTTTCTATTCTATCCAAAATTGATGGTTGCCTTTTGTTACCATCTGGACTCTGGACTACTGGCCTCTGTTTCTTATCTTTGTCAAGCTGCAGTCCCAAGTGGAGCGGGTCTGGAGCACAGCCTCCTGCTGCCCCAGGCCAGGCACTTTTGCTGCCCCCCCAGGACTTCCCAGGTGGCTCACTGGTAAAGAATCCACCTGCCAATGCAGGAAAAGCAGGAGATGCAGGAGACGCAGGTTCAATCCCTGGGTCAGGAAGATCCTCTGGAGGAGGAAATGGCAACTCACTCCAGCATTCTTGCCTGGAAGATCCCATGGACAGAGGAGCCTGGTGGGTTATAGTCCATGGAGCGCAAAGAATGGGACATGACTGAGCAACCAAGCATGCACACAAGAAAGGGCAGAGGAATGAAGACAGGACTTGCAAATCTGTCTACCTCCTGAGGAGGAAGTAGAGCAGGAGGCTTGTCATGGGCCTCTGATCAGTGGCTCCCTGGCCATCTGGTTGGGCCTGAGTCTCAGAGTGGCCTTCTGTAGACTCTAATGGGGCTGGACTAAGGGTGAGCCCCTCCTCCCTGGCATTTGTTTACTTACTTACTTGGGTAGAGTGAGACTCAGTGACCTCCTCCCAAGTCATATTAAGTCTAGATCAATATAAACTGGATTTGAGTAAGCTAGTAAGACCTTCCAAGATTTCAGAGAGCTCTCTTTCTGGCGTGGGGGAGACCCTTATTATAAAAGCATTCTGTTCTGGGCTCAGCTTCAGGTGTTTTAAGCTCCCTGAAAGAACAAGGGATACATTGAATTTCTTTTGAAATAAGTCAGAACCCAAGCAGATCCTACGATGACAGGCTTCTTTCATTTACCCCAAAGTTTTGTATCAATCTGAACCCAAATTAGACTAATGCAAACTTGACAAAAGACTGGTTCCAGTCACCTGCAAATTTCAAGTTCCCTGCAACTTGGTAGCTTGTATATCATGGTTCTGGTAACTGAAGCAATTAACAACTTACTCATCAGTCCTGCCCACTGGGGAGAGACACTTCATTTGAGTAAACTATTTTTTTCTGGAGCCCAACCAAGGATAAGATGGTACTCCTTAGGCAAGGATATGACTCCATCCTCCATTGGATTTTCATGAAACTGCCAAGGTCTCAGCGACTCCTCTGAGTGAGAACACAGCTCTATGCCATCTCATCATGCATGCAGGTGCCATGTGCAGGCCACTCTCCACCCAGAAGGATGACAATCCCCAGTGCCCACTGTACCAGGCCAGCACTAGACACTTAACGCTGTTGTCATATGTCACCTTGACAATATGGAAAATATAGTAACTCACATCCATTTTAGAGATTAGACCCAGAGAGGCCCCAGGTCACATGTTTGTTAGTACTTAATGCAGCCCAGTTTGGAACTCAGAATATCTCATGTCTAATATTATTTCCACTATACTGTTCTGCTCCTCTTATCTCTGAATAACTTTTCAAGTAGTACACAGAACAACTGGAAAAGTTATCTTCTATATTCAACTGCCTTCCTGAAGCTGAGACACTAGTTTAGCCATAATAATAATTACTGCTTTAGCTATTAAGCTAATAATTTATTGAGCAATTTCTCTATTTGAAGTTTTGGAATGATTCTACTATAATACTGCATGCACACTAAGTCGCTTTAGTTGTGTCCGACTCTTTGCAACTCTTTGGACTGTAAGCCCACCACGCTCCTCTGTCCACGGGATTCTCCAGGCAAGAATACTGGAGTGGGTTGCCATGCCCTCCTCCAGCGAATCTTCTTGACCCAGGGATCAAACCTGTCTCTCTTATGTCTCCTGCATTGGCAGGCGGGTTTTTTTTTACCACCAGCACCGTAATAATTTCATGATATAAACAGATTATTATCCCATTTTGCAGATGAATTGAAGGACACTATAAGTAGAGAAGTTTTTACAGTTTTAAGCCATTCTTTTATGACTTAGTTATAAAACAATAAAATATAAAGGTTAGCTATCAGAGAAAGCTCAAGAGGAAACATTTACCTGGGCTTTGCTGGGTGGACACAGTGACTAGCTGGTAGTAAGAGAGAAGGAAATGCAGGTAGAAGGGCTAGTGTGGTAAACTAGTGGCATTTTTGAGGGGTACTGTTTGATCAATGGGTTTGATTTTTCCAAGGAAAATAGTGACACATTTAACAGATATACACTTGCTTCCCAAGCATATGAAGCAATAAAGCACATTGCTTATAAAGTCGGGCAGACTTGAGTTCCACTCATGGTACATCATTTCCAAATTGTATGACCCTGGGCAGGTGCCTTAACCACCACCCACTCCAATCTCCATACTCATGGGTTAACTGGGGGAAATTCTGCCTGCTTCCAGGATAAAACAAGAGAAACCCTCACCAAAATCCTGACCCGTGGCTTTGCTGAAATTTCTTATTAGGTCACCTACCTGCTCTGTGCCCTCATTTTTTTCTTGTATGAAAATGAGGACGATAATAAAAAGGACCTGATGTTTAGGCTCTGGGGTTAAAGGAGACGCTGTATGGACAATGCCGGCACAGTGCCTGGAATGTAATAAGTGTAACACGCGTGAGCTACGGAGGCAGTCTGTGTTTTACATTCACATTGGAGCCAAGCATCTCACCAAGTCATTGGCATGGCTCGTAACAACTTGAACTGCTTGTTATCTGCCTGCTTTTTCATTTCAGGCCTCAGAGAATCTCAAAGGTCTTCTGATACTTTTTAGGAAGGGTTTTCTTGGACAGAAGGGGAGGGCATTGCAGCAGGCAAGCTTTAAGAGGCTGGCGGGGCCTCATGGAGCCAGGGGGCGGGGGACCCGCTCCGGCAGCTTTTGTAGCCTTGCTCCTCAGAGGACATTTTCTGGGTCAGGGAGGACCTTCTCTAGGAGCACTCATCTCAGTTTGGAACTAGACATTCACGATGTGATGATTTGGTCAGTGTCTGCTTCCTCCCTGTATCTGTTTCCTGGGACCACCTAACAAAGCACCACAAACGGAGCAGCTTCAACCACAGAAATGTATCGTCTCTCAGTTCTGGAGCCGGGAAGTCCCAGACGCAGACGTGGACAGAGCTCATTCACCTGAGGGCTGGGGGAGAAGCTGTTTCAGTCTCTCCCCTCACTCCTGGAGGTTTGCTGGCGGTCTTTGGTGGGTCTGTCTTGTAGAAGCATCCCCCCCGCCTCTGCCTTCATCTTCACACGGCCCCTTCCTGTGTGTGTGTGTCCCTGTGCCCACTTTCTCCTCGTTCTAAGGACATAGTGGATGAGGGCCCACCTAAACTAGTTCACCTTAACTAATTACACATCAACAACCTTGTGTCCAAATCAGGTCACATTCTAAGGGCTTGGAGGTTAGGACCATGACATATAAATTTTGGGGGTGACACAATTCAACCCACAACAATCGTTCTGAGCGACCAGGACTCTTATATTTTTTCATCTCCGGCACCAAGCAAAAACCTGTCATGAAGCTGGCTTAATTAATGCTTATTGACCAATAGTTGCATTCAAATGGGCATCACATAATACATAGCCATTCATATTGCACATATTCATTACATTAAAAAAATTTTTTTATCAGTATTTTGTGACACATGAAAATTTCCTCACAGGCCAGCACCGCTGTGGTGCTGGGCATTTTGCGACTACCGCTTTAGAGGAAAGTTCAAGGTTTTTCATCCATTGACATTTGCTTTCAAAACCCACCTTTTTCCCTGTAAAAAGAAGTCTCAACAAACACTTTAAAAAACATTAGGTAAATAGATAAACAACCAGGATTGGCTGCCTAGCACAGGGAACTATATTCAGCATCTTGGAATAAACTAAAATTGTTCAGTCGTTAAATCCTATCCCACTCTTTGTGACCCCATGGACTGCAGCACGCCAGGCTTCCCTGTCCTTCACTATCTCCCGGGTTTGCTCAAACTCACATCCATTGAGTCTGTGATGCCATCCAACCATTTCATCCTCTGTTACCCCCTTCTCCTTCTGCCCTCAATCTTTCCAGGCATCAAGGTCTTTTCCAATGAGTCGGAAAAGGACCAAAGAAGAACACAGATACCTATTCATATACATATATGTATAGCCGAATCACTTTGCTGTATACCTGAAATTAACACAACATTGTAAATCAACTATACTTCAATAAAAAAACCCAAAACATTAGGCAGTAATCTGAACTGCCCTCTTCTCCTCATTCAACCCTGGCTGTCACTTAAAGAGGACAACCAGTAGAAGGAAAGGTGGTCTTCAATGCTCTTCTCAGGTTGAAAGACCCCCTTCTCCCTCTGTCCTTGCCCTGAGCTGGCCCCCCTGGCTCTCTGGCTGCGGAGTTCACACTGCCTGCGACCGGCTTCGAATTGGCGCTGATTCTCCCTTCTTAAGAGGAGGCTTTTGTGCCAGTCTGACTTGAACAGTTTGGAGCAATTAAATCCAGACACACAGACCGATGATTTTGAGCCGGTGATACCCAAGCATCACTGCCTTCTTCAGCCCTAAACCAGGGCAGGCGGGACCCACCTCCCTGGTGTCTTCTTTCCAGGCCAGGCACATAGGCCTGCCCACCTTCATGGGCACGTGGCAACTGCGCCCCACAGTGACCCACAGTGGGAAAGACAGCCAGCCACGGGGAACCCCCTGGTGGGCCTTCTCCTGCCTGCCCCCCCCCCCCCCCCCCCCCCGGCTCAGACCGCCTTCCCCGCTTGCTTCCCATGCTTTATGAAAAATAATAGGGGGCAGGAGACCGGGCGAGGTTATTACCAACTCATAAATCAACTGGGAAGCTCTGAGGGTTGTGGTGAGGTGTCTGAGCCGGGCTCCCCCCCCGGTTTGTTATCTCACCCGGGGCCCCCACCATTGATTCATAACCTCATAACCCTCCGCGTCCGAATCCCAAGTCTTCTATCTAATTGTCACCTGCCGAGTACATGATTTGCAAGAGGATGCGGGCGGCGGGAGAAGTGGGGGTGGAGGAGAGATTAGTTTTGTCAATCAAAAGCGTCCAGGGCAGGGAGGTGCACACCCGGGATTTAGCTCAACGATCAGCTTATTAAAGGGGAGGCTGGCTATGCTACACATATTATACATTTCGCACAGGGAGATGGAGGATCTCGGCCTCTGTGGGGGCGGGGGGGGGCGGGTAGGTAGCCCCTGCTCTCTGAGGGTGGCTGCCGCCCAGGCCCGCCTTCCGTCCCATCCGAAGGCAGAAATGAAAAACAGACAAGCGTATTTGCAGCTTTGGGGGAGAAGTGAGCTCATGCCAGGTGTCCACTAGCCACATTGGAGAGAGCGTGACAAACGTTCTGAGGACTGTGGCTCCTTTCCAGGAGGGCTGGAGGGGTCCCAAGGCTGGACGGCGTCAGGGCAGGTGCTGTCTACTGGCCACCTCATCTGTGCGCCTTTGAACCTGAAATGTGGTCCGAGGATATTGAAATTAATCTAAGAGGCTCAGGCTTTCTGGAAGGGAGTAGGAGAAGCAGTCTTTGTGACGCCCAGGTGTGCAGGCTGCAATCACTTTACCTGGAATCTGATCCGTCTGACTGCACTGTTTGGGAATAATGCTGACACGCTTCCACAGCACTGATCTAAGGCTTACATCTGCAAAGTGCTGCTGGACACCTGCCACCACCTCGGGAAGGGCAAGGTGTGCTCAGCAGGGAGTGTGAGCAGACCAGGTGTCAAGCAGAGTCTGGGACACACAGGTGCCTGGGCAAAGACTGAATCCGTGTTGCACTCATTTTAGCTCCGGGGCCCTGGAGCTCTGGCTTCCTGGGGCACTGTTGGTTTTTGTCATCAGACAGACCTGGGTTCATATCCTGACTCTGCCCCTTCTAGCTGATCACCTTGGATGAGTTATTCAACCACCTTGACACCCAGTTTACCCACTTGCAAAATGGGTCCATCACAGAATCTACCCCAGACTGTGTTATGAGTATTTAAATGGAGGTGGGCACCCCGATCCATGGGTAGTTCTGGTTCCTTTCTGCTTACAGCTGATGGCACACCTCCATCTGTCCTGAGTGGAGTCTGGCCTGGAGCTCACCTCCTGGGCAGCGAGCCTTAGGTGGAACCAAGCCTTCCTCCTGGCTCCTCCCCAGCCTGTGTTGCAGGCCTAGACTAGACAGTTCAGAGCTGGCTCTAGCTTCCATCTTTCAAGCTTCTCTGTTTCATTCAGATGAATGAGTCCATCCTTTTAAAAACTGGTCTGGAAACTTCTCCATCAGTAGAAGATCTACTCCCAGTTCAATTTGCAGTTCCTAAGGCAAAACAGAACCCCAAAGGACCCCAACATCTCTCCTCCATCCCAGCTACAGCCAAGCCCTTATCCTGGCATCTACCACCAGGGTGGGCCATGAATCCGAATCCTGTGTCTGAGTCTGGGTTCCCCCTCCCAGCAGCTCTGCAACCTTGGGGATGGGCTGTACTCTTTCTAGGCTTCAGTTTCTCTAGGATATGATAAAAGCACCGTCTGAGAAGGAGGCATGGGATAATTCCTGTAAAAGCTTCAACCTGTGTCCTTCAGCACAGAGGAAATGATCAGCATGGGCTGACTTCAGCATCATCATTATTATTATTGCTATTCCTACGGATTGGACCACTCTCGCTCCTTTACCTGCAGTGATTAATAAGATGGCTCTGTTCTTAAACAAAAAAGTGCACACGTGGGCTACAAGGGCTGGACTAGAGTGTTGGTGGGGAGTGTTCATAGGCCAGAGACAGAGTATGTAATTCCAGCCCACTCAGTTTCAGGAGACAGTTCACAGAGAAGGAGGTGCTTAGCATCAGTGAGAAACAGAAAAGATTGAGGAGGAGAGTATTGGATGTAGAGCCAAGAACAAAGCCATCCAAAGCAATCACACCAACAGTACCATGTGACAGCTAGCATTTACATGCAGGCTTGAACAGCAAGTCTCTGTGAAAGGGGACAGAGTCTTGAAGGGCAAAAGTCACAACATGCTCAGGCATCACTTATATGCGAAGCACTGAGCCAGTCACCAGGGGCTGAGAGTCACGCGTGAATCACAAAAGAACCAGGCTTAAAGAGCTGCAGGGAGATGATGTCAGAACTGCCGGGGAATGAGCTCATGCTTTCCTGGCATCAGGATGCTGGCCTTTCCCCCCGATCCCTCCCTCAACCTGGGCCTCACAGCCACTGCCAGCGGTGCCCTGATCCCTGCCTGCAGTTGACCTCAGGAAGTGATGTGCTGTTGGGTCAGCCTGCATCCCTCACGCCTCTGCTGCTGGTCACCATCCCGGATCGCTGCTCAGCTGCCTTCAGCAAGGTGCCCCAAACACAGAGGGACTCATGTGTGGGACCACCACCATTGTTTCTGCTCCCCGTCATCTTTTAGGGAAGGGTGTCGCCTTGGGCTTCTCTGGGATCTGCTGCCATCTTGCCTCCAAGGACTACTCCCCCTTGACTTTCCCTTGAAGGACAGCCTTGAGTGCTCGGGGCTGAGAACGGGGCTGTCTGGGAGCAGGGGGCGGTGGGTGTTGATGACCATGAAACAGAAGCAGTGGCAGGAGTGATAGGAGCTGGGCAGAGGCCTGTGTGTCCTGACCCTGCTGAGGGCTGGCGAGGGCCTTGGATAACAAGTCGTCAGCAAGAAATGGGAGCACCACTCCATGGGGAAGCTGGTGGCAGTCAAGCCACACTGCCACCTTCCCTGCCCCGGTCTTTCCTCCTGAAATCCCTAACTCCATTTAGGTAAGAAAAAAGTGAGATTATGAGGGGCCTGGATGCTGTGAAGACTGGGAGGCGGGCGAGGTGACATTTACATGGAGGCCTGAGAGCAGGAAGATGATGCATGTGGATGAAGAGCATGAGGTGGGAACAAGCAGAAGAAAGTGCAGGCAACTGGAGGTGTGATGGGAGACGGAGGGGCTGCACCCCCTGGAAGTCTCTGGAAGGCTGGAGCAGGGGAGCGGTCTGTGCGTTTTTAAAGGCTGCTTTGGCTGCTGCATGGAGGAGGGATTGCAGAGGGGCAGGATAAGCAGGAGACCAGCCAGCAGCCATTTTTCATGGTTTTGAGAAGAAATCTAGCGCGGGCTGGGCTCCCTGGCGGCAATGAGATGGAGAGGAGCAAAATGGGGCCTGGGTCTGTTTCAGAAGCAGGGCTCCTGGTCCCCTTTAAATGCATGGGACCTGGAGTATGGAAACAAGAGGAGTCAGGCTTGACTTCTGGTTTCTAGCTTGACTAACTGGATGCAGGTGGAGCTTAGCCTACCTGAGATGGGGAAGCAGAGTGGGGAGGAAACCTGGGTTCATTATTGGCCATGTTTTGTCTGAATCAGATGTATACAGCAGCCATCCAAGTGGTGATGTTGAGTCTGCCAGTGGACATAGGAGGCTGAGTTTTCAGGGACAGAGCAGACCTGGGATTGTATTTGGGTGTCACTGGTGGGTAGAATGTACCTCAAGGAGGGTGGCTGGGTGAGATCACTGGAGGAGAACACATAGACAGAGAAAAGAGGGCTTCGGAACCAAACCCTGGGCCTGGCAGTGGCATAGCTGGCTGGGGACTCAAGCCTGCCCTTTCTCGCTCTGGAATGCCTTCTATTACCCTGAGTGCCTGGGCTTCTCTCTTATGTGACTTATCCAGTGATGCATCGTCTTCCTCGGGAGACGGCAGGATAAATGAGCTCCAACTCCAGACCCTCTGCCGGCTCCTCCTGGAACCCGCCTTTCCAGCCACCTCCCTTTCCTGCTCACGTCCTGATTCAGGGGAAAGTCGACACTCCCCAGTGCCCCAGCCCCTGACAGCTCTGCTCAGCGCCCAAGCCAGAGAGGCAGCTAAGGGCTCCTGTGTTCTCTTCTGGTTTATAACTAAGTGTAAAAACTTGCTTTCTGGCTTTTCGGTCACTAAGTTCCCTGAAAGCATCTTGTGGGGGCTCTGGAGCTGGCCCGTGGCTGAGCTCTGCTGGGTGAACACAGCCCGGGAGTGACGTCAAGCTTCACATCCCACCCGGGGTTACAGACTCTGGGGAGGAATGCCGTCTTTGTAGTGGACAAGCCTCATTTCGTTTCCATCAGCTCCAGACCAAGAGAAGCTGGCTTTTGTTCAGAGAACATGTTAGGAATGTTTCAAACTGAGAAACCTTGTACCGTAAGTTCTTGACATACAAATGAGTTCCGTTCCAAGAGCACATTCATAAGTCTGATTTGTTCGTAAGTCCAACAAATTTGGCCTAGATAACTAGTTAGCTTAGATAAAGTTAGCCAATTGTACTGTGATAGGCTTACAATACTTTTCACACAAATAATACATAGAAAACAAACACAAAAATTAAAGAAAAAATTTTACAATTAATTTTTACAGGTGTATGGTTGCTTTACAATGTTGTCTTAGTTTCTGCTGTACAGCAAAGTGAATCAGTTATATGTATACATGTATTCCCCCCTTTTTTTCCATTTCCTTCCCATTTAGGTCACCACAGAGCAGAGTAGAGTTCCCTGAGCTCTGCAGAGTGTTCTCATCAGCTGTCCATTTTATACATAGTAGTGTATATATCAATCCCAATCTTTCAGTTCTGTACATCTGTGTCTCTATTTCTGCTCTGCAAATAAGTTCATCGGTACCATTTTTCTAGATTCCACATACAAGCCAAATTCTACGACGTCTGGTTTTCTCTTTCTGACTTATTTCACTCTATATGACAGTCTCTAGGTCCATCCATGTCTCTGCAAATGGCACGATTTCGTTCCCTTTTTTTTTTTTTTTTGGACTGAGCAATGGTCCATTGTATACATGTACCACATCTTCTTTATCCATTCCTCTGTTGATGGATACTTAGGTTGCTTCCATGTCCTGGCTATTGTAAAGAGTGCCGCAGTGAACACTGGGATGAATGTTATCTTTTTGAATTATGGTTTTCTTTGGGTATGTGCCCAGGAGTGGCTGGGTCATATGGCAGTTCTATTTTTAGTTTTTGAGTATTCTGTTTTTGAGTATAGTGTTCTCCATAGTGAACCATTTACATTTCCACCAGCAGTGTAGGAAGTTTCCCTTTTCTCCACACCCTTTCCAGCATTTATTGTTTGTACATTTTTTTAATGATGGCCATTCTGACTGGTGTGAGGTGATATCGCACTGTAGTTTTGATTTGCATTTCTCTAACAGTTCGTTAGAGAACAGGCTGAGACGAGCTACCCCATGCCCAAGGTCAGGGGTGGCGGCCAAGAGGAGCAACCCCACGTCCAAGGAGCAGCGGCTGTGCGGGTGCAGGAGGGCCAAGAGGAGCTACTCCATGTTCAAGGTCAGGAGGGGTGGCGGTGAGGAGATACCCCTCATCCAAGGTAAGGAGCAGCGGCTGTGCTTTGCTGGAGCAGCCGTGAAGAGATACCCCACGCCCAAGGTAAGAGAAACCCAAGTAAGACGGTAGGTGTTGCAAGAGGGCATCAGAGGGCAGACACACTGAAACCATAATCACAGAAAACTAGCCAATCTGATCACACGAACCACAACCTTGTCTAACTCAATGAAACTAAGCCATGCCATGTGGGGCCACCCAGGACAGGCGGGTCATGGTGGAGAGGTCTGACAGAATGTGGTCCACTGGAGAAGGGAATGGCAAACCACTTCAGTATTCTTGCCTTGAGAACCCCATGAACAGCATGAAAAGGCAAAATGATAGGATACTGAAAGAGAAACTCCCCAGGTCAGTAGGTGCCCAATATGCTACTGGAGATCAGTGGAGAAATAACTCCAGAAAGAATGAAGGGATGGAGCCAAAGCAAAAACAATACCCAGTTGTGGATGTGACTGGTGATAGACACAAGGTCTGATGCTGTAAAGAGCAATATTGCATAGGAACCTGGAATGTCAGGTCCATGAATCAAGGCAAATTGGAAGTGGTCAAACAGGAGATGGCAAGAGTGAACGTCGACATTCTAGGAATCAGCGAACTGAAATGGACTGGAATGGGTGAATTTAACTCCGATGACCATTATATCTACTACTGCGGGCAGGAATCCCTCAGAAGAAATTGAGTAGCCATCATGGTCAACAAAAGAGTCCGAAATGCAGTACTTGGATGCAATCGCAAAAACGACAGAATGATCTCTGTTCGTTTCCAAGGCAAACCATTCAATGTCACAGTAATCCAAGCCTATGCCCCAACCAGTAACGCTGAAGAAGCTGAAGTTGAACGGTTCTATGAAGAAAGTGAAGAGGAACTCAAAAGCCTCTTGATGAAAGTGAAAGTGGAGAGTGAAAAAGTTGGCTTAAAGCTCAACATTCAGAAAACGAAGATCATGGCATCTGGTCCCACCACTTCATGGGAAATAGATGGGGAAACAGTGGAAACAGTGTCAGACTTTATTTTTCTGGGCTCCAAAATCACTACAGATGGTGACTGCAGCCATGAAATTAAAAGATGCTTACTGCTTGGAAGGAAAGTTATGACCAACCTAGATAGCATATTCAAAAGCAGAGACATTATTTTGCCAACAAAGGTTTGTCTAGTCAAGGCTATGGTTTTTCCTGTGGTCATGTATAGATGTGAGAGTTGGACTGTGAAGAAGGCTGAGCGCCGAAGAATTGATGCTTTTGAACTGTGGTGTTGGAGAAGACTCTTGAGAGTCCCTTGGACTGCAAGGAGATCCAACAAGTCCATTCTGAAGGAGATCAGCCCTGGGATTTCTTTGGAAGGAATGATGTTAAAGCTGAAACTCCAGTACTTTGGCCACCTGATGCAAAGAGTTGACTCATTGGAAAAGACTCTGATGCTGGGAGGGATTGGGGGCAGGAGGAGAAGGGGACAATAGAGGATGAGATGGCTGGATGGCATCACTGACTCGATGGACGTGAGTCTCAGTGAACTCCGGGAGTTGGTGATGGACAGGGAGGCCTGGCATACTGCGATTCATGGGGTCGCAAAGAGTCGGACACGACTGAGCGACTTATCTGATCTGATCTGATGAAGACCTACAAGACCTTTTAGAATAACACCCAAAAAAGATGTACTTTTCATATAGGGTACTGGTATGCAAAAGTAGGAAGTCAAGAAACACCTGGAGTAACAGGCAAATTTGGCCTTGGAATACAGAATGAAGCAGGGCAAAGACTAATAGAGTTTTGCCAAGAGAACGCACTGGTCATAAAAAACACCATCTTCCAACAATACAAGAGAAGACTCTACACATGGACATCACCAGATGGTCAACACTGAAATCAGATTGATTATATTCTTTGCAGCCAAAGATGGAGAAGCTCTATACAGTCAGCAAAAACAAGACTGGGAGCTGACTGTGGCTCATATCATGAACTCCTTATTGCCAAATTCAGACTTAAATTGAAGAAAGTAGGGAAAACCACTAGACCATTCAGGTATGACTGGATGGTCATACCTGAAGTGAGAAATAGATTTCAGGGACTAGATCTGATAGACAGAGTGCCTGATGAACTATGGACGGAGGTATGTGACATTGTACAGGAGACAGGGATCAAGACCATCCCCATGGAAAAGAAATGCAAAAAAGCAAAATGGCTGTCTGAGGAGGCCTTACAAATAGCTGTGAAAAGAAGAGAAGTGAAAAGCAAAGGAGGAAAGGAAATATATAAGCATCTGAATGCAGAGTTCCAAAGAATAGCAAGAAGAGATAAGAAAGCTTTCTTCAGCGATCAATGCAAAGAAATAGAGGAAAACAACAGAATGGGAAAGACTAGAGATCTCTTCAAGAAAATTAGAGATACCAAGGGAACATTTCATGCAAAGATGGGCACAATAAAGGACAGAAATGGTATGGACCTAACAGAAGCAGAAGATTTTAAGAAGAGATGTCAAGAATACACAGAAGAACTGTACAAAAAAGATCTTCACGACCCAGATAATCACAATGGTGTGATCAATGACCTAGAGCCAGACATCCTGGAATGTGAAGTCAAGTGGGCCTTAGAAAGCATCACTACGAACAAAGCTAGTGGAGGTGATGGAATTCCAGTTGAGCTATTTCAAATCCTGAAGGATGATGCTGTGAAAGTGCTGCACTCAATATGCCAGCAAATTTGGAAAACTCAGCTGTGGCCACAAGACTGGAAAAGATCAGTTTTCATTCCAATCCCAAAGAAAGGCAATGCCAAAGAATGCTCAAACTACTGCACAATTGCACTTATCTCACACGCTAGGAAAGTAATGCTCAAAATTCTCCAAGCCGGGCTTCAGCAATACGTGAACCATGAACTTCCTGATGTTCCAGCTGGTTTTAGAAAAGGCAGAGGAACCAGAGATCAAATTGCCAACATCTGCTGGATCATCGAAAAAGCAAGAGAGTTCCAGAAAAACATCTATTTCTGCTTTATGGACTATGCCAAAGCCTTTGACTGTGTGGATCACAATAAACTGTGGAAAATTCTTCAAAAGATGGGAATACCAGACCACCTGACCTGCCTCTTGAGAAACCTATATGCAGGTCAGGAAGCAACAGTTAGAACTGGACATGGAGCAACAGACTGGTTCCAAATAGGAAAAGGAGTACCTCAAGGCTGTATATTGTCACCCTCCTTATTTAACTTGTATGCAGAGTATATCATGAGAAACGCTGGGCTGGAGGAAGCACAAGCTGGAATCAAGATTGCTGGGAGAAATATCAGTTATCTCAGATATACAGATGACACCACCCTTATGGCAGAAAGTGAAGAGCAACTAAAGAGCCTCTTGATGAAAATGAAAGAGGAGAGTGAAAAAGTTGGCTTAAAGCTCAACATTCAGAAAACGAAGATCATGGAATCTGGTCCCATCACTTCATGGGAAATAGTTGGGGAAACAGTAGAAACAGTGTCAGACTTTATTTTCTGGGGCACCAAAATCACTGCAGATGGTGATTGCTGCCATGAAATTAAAAGATGTTTACTCCTTGGAAGGAAAGTTATGACCAACTAGATAGCATATTCAAAAGCAGAGACATTACTTTGCCAACAAAGGTCCATCTAGTCGAGGCTATGATTTTTCCAGTGGTCATGTATGGATGTGAGAGTTGGACTGTGAAGAAAGCTGAGCACCGAAGAATTGATGCTTTTGAACTGTGGTGTTGGAGAAGACTCTTGAGAGTCTCTTGGACTGCAAGGAGATCCAACCAGTCCATTCTAAAGGAGATCAGTCCTAGGTGTTCTTTGGAAGGACTGATGCTAAAGCTGAAACTCCAATACTTGGCCACCTCATGCAAAGAGTTGACTCATTGGAAAAGACTCTGTTGCTGGGAGGGATTGAGGGCAAGAGGAGAAGGGGACGACAGAGGATGAGATGGCTGGATGGCATCACCAACTCGATGGACATGGGTTTGAGTGAACTCTGGGAGTTGGTGATGGACAGGGAGGCCTAGTGTGCTGCAATTCATGGGGTTGCAAAGAGTCGGACACAACTGAGTGACTGAGCTGACTAACTGAACTGAACAGTTTGTGATGTTGATCATCTCTTCATGTTTGTTGGCCATCTGTATGTCTTCTTTGGAAGAATGTGTATTTAGATCTTCCCCCTATTTTTTGATTGCATCATTTCTTTTTTTAATACTGAGCTGCTTGAGCTATTTGTTTATTTTGGAGATTAATCCTTTGTCAGTTGCTTTGTTGGTAACTATTAAGGTTGTATGGCTCAGCATACAGACTGAACTAAAGGCTGGTGTCTGATCAAATAACATGATAAAAAAAACACTGTTTTATTAAAATATTTTCTCAGCAATGGTCATATCCATGCTTTAGGGAGAGTAGTAGATTGACAGACCCAGACTTGGAGTTCATTAAGGAGAGAGTGGTGTATAATTTTGGGGAATTGGGACTATGCTCAGCTCTACATTCCAGAAAACAAACAAGCAAAATAATAGTGGCTTAAACAAGATAGAAGGTATTTGGTAAAAGAAGTCTGGAGGTGGGTCCATAGGATCCTCAGGAATCCACACTTTGACATTTCTTTTCCACCCTCCAAGTGCTTGGTTTTCAGCCCAAGGTCAACTTATGCTTCAGAATGTCTACTGAAGTACCAGCCATCACATCTCAGCATCAAGCAGTGGGTAGAAGGAAAAGCAGAAAGCTAGAGAGTGCCTTTCCCAGGTGAGACCCCTCCCATTAAGCACATTTCCTGGAAGCCCCTTTTTCTGTTCACATATTGTGATACACAGAATAATGGGTCCCCAAAGATGTCCATGTCCTAGTCTCCGGAACTTGAATATCTACCTTCCACACAAAAAGGACTTTGCAGATGAAATTAAGGCCCTTAAGATGGAGAAATTATCCTAGATTATCTGGGCAGGACCAATGTAGTCATAAGGCTGTTTATAAGAGAGAGAGAGGAATGTCAGGGAGAGAAGGTGATGCGATGCCAGAAGCAGAAGTGTGGGTGGGCTTGCACATGAGTGTGTATTCACAGGAGTGCTTGGGGAAGGGTAGAGGAAGAGAGAGGGGTTGGGGTGGAGAGAGTGCTTGTTAGCTACTGGCTTTGAAAATAGAGGAAGTGACCATGAACCAAGGAATGCAGGCAACCTCTAGAAGCTGGAAAGGGCACGGACACAGATTCTCCCCTAGAGTTTCAGAAGGAACGTAGCTCTGCTAATACCTTTACTCCTGTAAGACCCACTTCAGGTTCCTGACCTCCAGCACTCTAATACATTTGCACTGTATTGTTTTAAGCCACCAAATTTCTATTTGTTGTAGCTGTGATGGGAAATGAATACACACATGATTCAGACACTAGAATTCAGTGATCTGACAACCTAGGAAATAGTTTTATTCTGAGTTATAGGATGCTCAGCCAAAAGAGGGACCATATTACTGAGTTAGAAAGGAAAAATAAATGTTGGGGTCAGAAATAGCAGACTGCCAGGCAGGACTGTTATGCAAATGCAAGGTTCTCTACATTTAGCAGAACAGAAAAGTATTCTCAAAACAGGATTGAATCCACATTGAGGAAACATACCTTAGAAGGCAGCATAAATAGCTTTAAAAGATTTGTGGCAACTGATTCAAAAGAGGATTCAAGTAACTCTTTAGGTAGAACATTCTCTGAAGAGCTGAAAGTTACTAACCAGGTGTGTCTGAGCCCCGCTGTGAAGGCTCTAGTCTAAAGCAAGGCTTTGAATTTGAGAGAAGTAACTTGCACAGTTATCAGTAAGACCTTTGGTCTCTAAAATTTCTCTTGGCAAAGTCACACAGTAAGCCGCTATAGCTTGAAATCAACATTTATATACTGTTTACCATATGCTAGGTGTGGTTCCAAGCACTTCACAAATATTAACTCATTTATATGCACAGCAACCTGATGAAGCGTTACTGTCATTATCCCATTTTACAGATGAAGACAGTGAGGCAGAGAGCAGGTAGGTACTTGCTGAGGTCACATGGTCTGTGAAGTTAGGATTTGAACCAAGGCACTTTGACTCCAGTCATTGCTCAGAGTCAGTCATTTTGTGTCATTCAGTGGGAGGGGTAATTAAGGAGACAGGGCCAGAACTTGAAAGTTACAGGTCATTTTAGGGTGCTGCTACTGCTGCTGCTAAGTCGCTTCAGTCGTGTCCGACTCTGTGCGACCCCATAGACGGCAGCCTACCAGGCTTCTCCGTCCCTGGGATTCTCCAGGCAAGAACACTGGAGTGGGTTGCCATTTCCTTCTCCAATGCATGAAAGTGGAAAGTGAAAGTGAAGTCGCTCAGTCGTGTCTGACTCTTAGCGACCCCATGGACTGCAGCCCACCAGGCTCCTCCATCCATGGGATTTTCCAGGCAAGAGTACTGGAGTGGGGTGCCATTGCCTTCTCCCATTTAAGGGTAAGTTTTCTCTAAATCCTGTCAGATGGTAAAGAATCTGCCTGCAATCCAGGAGACCTGGGTTCAGTCCCTGGGTTGGGAAGATCCCCTGGAGAAGGGATGGCTACCCACTCCAGTATTCCTGCCTGGAGAATCCCATGGACAGAGGAGCCTGGCGGGCTACAGTCCATCAGTCACAAAGAGTCGGACACGACTGAGCAACTAATACTTTCCCTTTCTCTAAATCCTACTTAAGATGCTCTCTTGTCCCCAAAGACTTTTATAGTTTGGCTTTGCGTGGCTTCCTGGACTATCTTATACCAAACTATAAGAAATAGAGTGGCTAGTTCCCAAGCTGCCTGGGAGAAGGAATTCATTTCCAGTTTCAACCTATGATCTGTCCAGAGGCAATTAGGACAGGGAACAGAGAAAACAGGCAGAGTGTGGCAAAGTATCTGCATTATAGAAAACCACTTTATCATATCTGACTCAACCTTGTAAACATCTTGCAAACACCCTCTACCTTGTAAACACTTCTTTTACAGTCAAGCTATGTGTGGTGAATTGGCAGGTGCAAAGCTAAAGAAAAGAATGAGATCTTTATTTATTTATTTAGATCCTGGACAGCTTGAGGGATCTCAGTTCCCCAACCAGGGTTTGAACCTGCATCCTAGCAGTGAAAGTGCTGAGTCCTAACCACTGGACCACCAGGGAATTCCTGAGACACTTATATTCTAAGATTTCTATTCCCCAGATGCAGATAAGCCAGAGTAGAATGATGATCAATCATCCTGATTGAATTGTGACACTCCCTTTTTAGAGTAACCAACTGGCTCCCATTATATTTGGGTTGCAGTTGTAGAATGTGACTAAATATTTCCTCTGCTTCAAGTGGCTACTCCTAGAAGCCTGGTTCTGGCATCACATAAATTTCATTAAAGTAAGCAACAATCCAAAATCCAGTAAAGGGCACACACAGCTTATTCCTCAGGATTATGACTCTCACTCACTCACCCTCCCTGGAAGCAGAGATGCTTTAACCAAAGTGAGATGGAGACATTTCTCCTGTTTTGCTCACCTGGAGAAGGTGGGGGTGGACAGAAACAAGGGCAGTGTGGGGTCCTCAGAGATGCATGATGGAGTTACTGTACAAAGGAAAGACTTTTTAGTCCATATTTCCTGACACAGACTAAAATGGATCAATAGCTCTAGTTAAGGCAATGATGCGAGACCTTTCTTCCACTACCCCTGTCTTGGATGCCTTATCTTCTCCACTAGGTCTCCCTTTATGTACTGTAGCCATGACCCCAGCTCAGAGCCGCCCAGTTCTTGAGACATGTCTTCCCCAGGAAGGTGAGAGGCCAGGGACAAAGCTGTCTCTTTCTCCTTAAATGACATCCCTCATGTCCTTGCACCATGTAGAGTTCTACAGAGTCTGCCTTGATGAAGGCTAGAAAACTAGACTGAGACAAGGCAACTGGAAAATTCCCATCAACATGGCCCAGAACAGGCTCTGGGGAGGAAATTACTCTGTCCCCTATATTTCTGGCTCCTAAGTAAAAGTCAAGGGGAGGGAGGCGCATCTGACTAGCAGAGCCTGGAACACATTATCTGTCTGGCTGCACCCAGCGCAGGATAAGAGAATGTCTAATACTTCCTTTGTCTATAGTTGGGAGTAGTCTTTGCCCCCCTCCCCACTGCCCCATGACATTCATTATTTGGGAGTTTCATAATGAAAGCAAGATAGTCAGATGCTGGATAGCCAAAATAAATGACAAACATGCTTCCTGCTCTTTCCATGAATGGGAAAACCCAAGGCCAAGACCAGGGTGAGGTCTTAAGGGAAAAAAAGCAGAAAGATTTCCTGGACCACCACCAGCATAAAAAGAGGAAAAGTAGCCCAACTGGGATCAACACTGGAGGGCAAGGTAGACACCTGCTTGGAGAGCCCCCCTCCCCCTGCCCCGTGTGAATCACTGAAGGACCTAGAATTGGTGGCAGGAAACTTAAAGGCAGTTGGAAGGGATTCAAAGTGCTAACATCTGGTAGGGAGAAAGAGAAATACAAAGTTCTCTACAGTACTGTGAGAAATGTCACTAGATTGCAGAGAGATTAATTTGGGTCAAAGAGAAGTAAACTTTTGGCCCCACGAAGAATTTGCAATCTATTGGGGGAGAGAGTCTTAATAAGTAGGGTCGGATATCGTAATCCAAGCAGCTTGACTCTTTTGAGAGACAAATGAATTTCCAAGGCTACGGGTGCCAACAGCTAAGCAAGGCCCTCACAATGTGACCTCAGCTACCTGGGCAGGTTGGTCCACTTCAGCCTGTGACTGGACACACTGCTTAACACATCTGGGCTTCCTGCCCTCAGGCCTTTGTTTCCGTGGTTCCCTCCACTTGAAATGCCCAGTGTCCACCTTTGAGAGAAGACATCAAGGGGGATTTCTCCAATGACCATCGGAGAAATGGCTTTCTTCCATGAAAGCCCTAGGATATAAAATCAGAAGAGAGCCCCAGGATTGGTAAGGCCAAGTTCAAGAACAAACCAGTCTCCAGGGAGAGCTAAGAATGTTCAATGGGGGCCTCCCCTTGACCATTCATTGCTTCCACCATGCCATGAGGACCTGGGAGAGAGCATCATGCCAGAGTTCTCTTAGAAACATCATCATTTAAGGGTGAGATAGAGCCTTCCAGAGATAAATGAGTCCCCTCATCTGTCCATCCATCTGTCCATCCGTCCATCCAACTAACTCGCAAATATGTGTTAGATTACCTATAACTTGAGCTATTAGAAATGTTGACACCAGCTACTTTCCCCTTATCCTTGCTCAGTGGGTAAAACCCTAGTGCCTTGGGGTCCCATTAATTTTTCAGTTCATCTCCATGTTGATCTGAGCGTACTCTTCCCCTAATTGGTCCCTGACCCATTCCCCATATCCATATCTGGAACTTCTGTTCTTTGGCTCCACTGGTGAATAAAGCTTCTGCATAACCTTCACAGAAGCATAGATGGGCCCCTCTATCTCCTGGTCTACACGGATCATCGCGTTTCCAGTGCCCTTCCTCCTACTGCCACTTCCCTCCACCACCTAATTTGGGGTTCAGAGGGAAAGTTGGCATCATCTTGCCTGTCATGATATTTCTCTTTTCTTATGTAAAAATTTCTGATTATCTGAGGCTTATCTATACTACTAGTTTCCTCTCTACTCCTCTGGTCTATCATCTCTCTCTAGTCTTGTTAACTTCTTCTCATCTGTGGAAGACTTTGGTGCCTGGATCACCATCTTGTTCTCTTCCCAAAATCCTGCTATTATTCTTGATGACATCATTATCCTTGTGGGAAACCTACTGAATATGTTAGCTTCTCAATTCCCTGTCCTCTACTCCAATGATCTTCACATTCAAATCATCTTACTCCTCCTGTTTGTAAATTGCACAGATTCCAGGTGGAGTCGGAGTTGAATAGGGCGGCTAAGGTTCTGTTCCAGGGCCCCAGAATTTAGAAAAATACACGGCAATGATTGTTAAAGGTTGTGCAAATACTTAAACACCTTTTCCCTCTTAGGAAATAGCATCTTCTCCAAACACATTCCAACCTCCAGTCAAGTGGGAGCAGTCCTATTTTTAACAGGTAAGGTTCAGGACTCTTAACAGGACCTACAGAAGGCCAAGCCTACATCTCCAGCCTCTCGCTGCCCACCCCTGGGCTATTGCACATGCTGGTCCAACAAGACCACCTTCAGGGCCCAGCCCAGATGTTGCTCCCACCCCCACTGCATGTGGCCCCACAGCCCACACACGTTTATCTCTATCACACTGCTTGCTGCACTGCTGCTGCCTGTCCAGGTGCCTGCTCCTCACACTATCCACAAGCCACCTGTAGAGATGCCCTGTGTCTTATTCATCTCTAAATTCCTGTGCCAAGCTCAGTGCCCAACACTGTAGCCACTCAATAAACATTTGTGGAAAAAAATGGGCCTTTAAAATCCATAAAATCCAAAGCTAGACAACAAGTAGGGTGGACTCCTGACCTTCATCACCTCTCCCTCCATCTCTCACTCCTCGTCTTCGGCGACTTAGCTGAGGGCTGCCCATCCTTAGAGCTGCCCAGGCCCCAAACCTCAGAGTGATCCCTGAATACTTGCTTCCTGTCACATTTCACATCCAATCCGACAACCAGACAGGAAATCCATTCAGCCCTACCTTCCAAACACGAAATACCGTCTGCAATCTAGCTTTTCTCACCACCTCCACTGCTCACACCTAAGACAGCCTCTGTCTCTCCTGCCTGATTCCTTGGTGGTCTCCCTGCTTCCACCCTTGATTTCTGATGGTGGAGCCCCATTAGTGAAAGAATGAAGCTTTAAAAATGTTGTTCAGGACAGATCTGCTCAAAACCCTGAAATGGCCAAAGTCCTCACAATAGCCAAGACTACATCATCTGACACCCCTACTCAGAGTCTTGCCTGGGTATCAACAAGGCGAACTCACACCTTTGCTCAGACGGCACCTTATCCTGGTGGATTCTCCGACCACATTTCTTTTTTTTAATACTGTGATGAAAGTCACATAATATAAACAGTTTTAACCCATTCAACTGTACAGTTCAGTGCACTAAGTGTATCCACACTGTGCAACTCTCACCATCATCTGTCTCCTGAATTTGTCCCTTTCCTAAACTGAAACCCTGTCCCCATTAAACACTAAGTCCCCAATCCCCCTCCCCAGTGCCTCCACCTCCAGGCCCCTGGCATCTACCAGTGTACTTTCTGACTCTAGGAGTTTGACTAGTCTAGGTATCTCATGTAAGGGAAATCAAACAGTATATGTCTCCATCTAATGTATGTGTACATGCTAAGGTGCTTCAGTTGTATTCAACTCTTTGTGACCCTATGGACGGCAGACTACCAGGATTCTCTGTCCATGGGATTCTCCAGGCAAGAATACTGGAATGGGTTGCCATGCCCTCCTCCAGGGGATCTTCCTGACCCAGGGATTGACCTGTGTCTCTTACGTCTCTTGCATTGACAGGCAGGTTCTTCACCACTAGTACCACCTGGGAAGTCCCTAATGTACACTGGAATGCATTTTTAAGGCTAACTTAATATCTGTCCTACAAACAGAGTATACCTTTTCTCCCCCTGCGCTATACAGTGGGTTCTCATAGATAACTAATGACCACACCGTAAACACAGCAACTGCTCCAAATCTGCTCTCCTGATTCTTTCTGTTTCACCTTTCAAACTTTCAGAAGCATTTATCCCTTTTCACATACTAGATGCTACTTATTTATTATGCTTATTATCTAGTTTGTCCCCCCCACCCCCACTGAAATATAAGCTTCATAGGGGCAAGGATCTTCATCACTTTTGTTTGCTGATACTCCCAAGCACCTGGAAAAGACTATCTGGCACATCATAGGCACTTAATAAATATGAATATGTTTTTAACACAGAATTAACTTTATTTTTTTAATGTGGTCATATATATAAATTTATTGACCTGTACAAATTAATGCAAGAAATGTGGTGTAGGGACAGGAAAACAAGGTGTAGAGAATTAGACATTGATAACATTACTCTCTGTTTTTATTCACTAGTTTAACAATAGCATGTAACATTTATCATCAAAACTCATTTGCTTGGAATAGTCCTTCATTTTTTTTTTAACTTTATTTTTAAACTTTACAATATTGTATTGGTTCTGCCATATATCGAAATGAATCCGCCACAGGCATACATGTGTTCCCCATCCTGAACCCTCCTCCCTCCTCCCTCCCCATACCATCCCTCTGGGTCGTCCCAGTGCACCAGCCCCAAGCATCCAGTATCGTGCATCGAACCTGGACTGGCAACTCGTTCCATATATGATATACGTATTTCAATGCCATTCTCCCAAATCTTCCCACCCTCTCCCTCTCCCACAGAGTCCAAAAGACTGTTCTATACATCAGTGTCTCTTTTGCTGTCTTGTATACACGGTTATTGTTACCATCTTTCTAAATTCCATATATATGCATTAGTATACTGTATTGGTGTTTTTCTTTCTGGCTTACTTCACTCTGTATAATAGGATCCAGTTTCATCCACCTCATTAGAACTGATTCAAATGTATTCTTTTTAATGGCTGAGTAATACTCCATTGTGTATATGTACCACAGCTTTCTTATCCATTCATCTGCTGATGGACATCTAGGTTGCTTCCATGTCCTGGATATTATAAACAGTGCTGCGATGAACATTGGGGTACACGTGTCTCTTTCAATTCTGGTTTCCTCAGTGTGTATGCCCAGCAGTGGGATTGCTGGATCATAAGGCAGTTCTATTTCCAGTTTTTTAAGGAATCTCCACATTGTTCTCCATAGTGGCTGTACTAGTTTGCATTCCCACCAACAGTGTAAGAGGGTTCCCTTTTCTCCACACCCTCTCCAGCATTTATTACTTGTAGACTTCTGGATCGCAGCCATTCTGACTGGCTTGAAATGGTACCTCATAGTGGTTTTGATTTGCATTTCTCTGATAATGAGTGATGTTGAGCATTTTTTCATGTGTTTGTTAGCCATCTGTATGCCTTCTTTGGAGAAATGTTTATTTAGTTCTTTGGCCCCTTTTTTGATTGGGTCATTTATTTTTCTGGAATTGAGCTGTAGGAGTTGCTTGTATATTCTCGAGATTAGTTGTTTGTCAGTTGCTTCATTTGCTATTATTTTCTCCCATTCTGAAGGCTGTCTTTTCACCTTGCTTATAGTTTCCTTTGTTGTGCAGAAGCTTTTAAGTTTAATTAGGTCCCATTTGTTTATTTTTGCTTTTATTTCCAATATTCTGGGAGGTGGGTCATAGAGGATCCTGCTGTGATGTACGTCAGAGAGTGTTTTGCCTATGGTCTCCTCTAGGAGTTTTATAGTTTCTGGTCTTATGTTTAGATCTTTAATCCAATTTTGAGTTTATTTTTGTGTATGGTGTTAGAAAGTGGTCTAGTTTCATTCTTTTACAAGTGGTTGACCAGTTTTCCCAGCACCACTTGTTAAAGCAATTGTCTTTAATCCAATGTATATTCTTGCCTCCTTTGTCAAAGATAAGGTGTCCATATGTGCGTGGATTTATCTCTGGGCTTTCTATTTTGTTCCATTGATATATATTTCTGTCTTTGTGCCAGTACCATACTGTCTTGATGACTGTGTCTTTGTAGTAGAGCCTGAAGTCAGGCAGGTTGATTCCTCCAGTTCCATTCTTTCTCAAGATAGCTTTGGCTATTCGAGGTTTTTTGTATTTCCATACAAACTGTGAAATTATTTGTTCTAGCTCTGTGAAGAATACCATTGGTAGCTTGATAGGGATTGCATTAAATCTATAAATTGCTTTGGGTAGTATACTCATTTTCACTATATTGATTCTTCCAATCCATGAACATGGTCTATTTCTCCATCTATTAGTGTCCTCTTTGATTTCTTTCACCAGTGTTTTATAGTTTTCTATATATAGGTCTTTAGTTTCTTTAGGTAGATATATTCCTAAGTATTTTATTCTTTTCATTGCAATGGTGAATGGAATTGTTTCCTTAATTTCTCTTTCTGTTTTCTCATTATTAGTGTATAGGAATGCAAGGGATTTCTGTGTGTTGGTTTTATATCCTGCAACTTTACTATAATCATTGATTAGTTCTAGTAATTTTCTGGTGGAGTCTTTAGGGTTTTCTATGTAGAGGATCATGTCATATGCAAACAGTGAGAGTTTTACTTCTTCTTTTCCAATTTGGATTCCTTTTATTTCTTTTTCTGCTCTGATTGCTGTGGCCAAAACTTCCAAAACTATGTTGAATAGTAATGGTGAAAGTGGGCACCCTTGTCTTGTTCCTGACTTTAGAGGAAATGCTTTCAATTTTTCACCATTGAGGATAATGTTTGCTGTGGGTTTGTCATATATAGCTTTTATTATATTAAGGTATGTTCCTTCTATTCCTGCTTTCTGGAGAGTTTTTATCATAAACAGATGTTGAATTTTGTCAAAGGCTTTCTCTGCATCTATTGAGATAATCATATGGTTTTTATTTTACAATTTGTTAATGTGGTGTATTACATTGATTGATTTGCAGATATTGAAGAATCCTTGCATCCCTGGGATAAAGCCCACTTGGTCATGGTGTATGATCTTTTTAATGTGTTGTTGGATTCTGATTGCTAGAATTTTGTTAAGGATTTTTGCATCTATGTTCGTCAGTGATATTGGCCTGTACAGAATTAACTTTAAAAGAGTGATTCAGTTCTCAATGTATCTGCCTTTTATTGCTGTCTAACAAAATGCCCTCAAAGTGAATGGCTTAAAATAATTATTTATTTTGCTCGAAAATCTGCAGCGTGGGCAGAGTTTGATGAGTTCAACTCACTTTGCACATTGCAGCCTCAGCTGAGGTGACTTTACTAGGGGCACGTTTCAGGTGGAAACTGAACAATGGCTGCAGGCTAGCTCTCTCTGATGGCTGGGGGTTCAGCCAAAGGTGTAAGCTGAGGGCTTCAGTTCCTTTCCACGTGGGCCTCTCTGTGGGCTGCTTGGGCTTCCTTACAGCATGGGGACTGCACTCCAAGAGCAAACATCCCATGACAACAAGGCAGAGGTGCGTGCCATTGTTATGACTCAGCCTTGGCTAACATGAGTACCGTATTATACTCTGTTGGCTCTATCTTTTGGGATGGAGTGGTACCAAAGTTCTAGAAGATCATGTGGGATTGAAGATATTATTCCAGACATCTTTAGAAATACAACCTGGCACACAAAGGTAGGCCCAAAGCCTTGTTAGCTCATGACAACCATATTGAAAGGGCACTTAAGCATGACTTAAGCCAGTCACAAGCCTCTAGAAACACAATTGGACAGACTGAGAGATGTTGAGAAAGCTTATTACGCCAAACTCAAGTAGACAGAGCAAGGGATTTGGACTAAAAGCATGTTTAAATCTAAGCTTCATCATTACTGTGTACAACCTTGGGAAAGTCATGGAACATCCCTGAGCCTCAGCTTCCCCATCTGTAAAATGGGAATATTATGTTTTTCTTGTCTGCTTGACACTAATGATATAATAGGCATACACTTGAGTAAGTGTTCCCAAAACTACAAAACACTTCACTCTATACCTTTGGAGGCCAAAAACGGTCTAGCGGTCATTTGGATTTTTGTTCTAAAGCAATCAGACCATAGAGGGGGAAGCACGTACTGAGCTGTGGATGCAGCACCCTGGACTTCACCCATCGACTGTGTGATATTAAATAGACATTTAAATTTTCAGAGCCTCAGTTCTGTCACATGGAGGGATAAGGCTGGGCTTCCCTGGTGGCGCAGATTGTAAAGAATCTGTCTGCAATGCAGGAGACCCAGGTTCGACCCCTGGGTCGGGAAGATCCCCTAGAGAAGGGAATGGCTACCCACCCCAGTATTCTTGCCTGGAGAAGACCATGGACAGAGGAGCCTGGTGGGCAACAGTCCAAGAGGTCACAAAGAGTCAGACATGACTGAGCAACTTTCACTCACTCACTCACTCACTCACTCAGGGATAAGGCTAATTGCCTTGCTTAACCCTGAGAATTATGGTAAGGACTTGATGTAACTCAAAGGTTATATCAAAGGTTAACTCAAAGGCTTATGGTAAGGGCTCAGTAGTACGGGTTATATCACTTGGTAATAAAGCAGTCTTAATTTTTTATTTTAGGTAAAAATATGTTTTTGTGAATACAAAAGTGAAATATTTTATTTTAGTGAAAACTTTAGAAAAGCCAGCTAAACATAAGGAAGAAAATAAAAATCACACATAAAATTTCCCTCTTAGATTCTCCATCTGTTATCTCTTTCTAAAAATAAAATTTTCTAGTTTTATATTATATCTAGCTCCCTTCAAAGAAATAGTTGTCCACTTTTGGGGGGCGGGCAATGATAAGCAATAAAGCGGTAAACAGCAACTTTTCATACCTTCTATGATTTCCTTTAGACAAATCTCTACGAGTGAAATTTCTGGATCACTTTCAAGGCTTCAGACTCTACGATACAACTGGCCTTCAGGATACACTGAACCCAATTCTCCTCTCTCTGGAAGTGCACACACATGCCCGTTTCCCTACCCCTAGCCAGTACTCTTGTTTATCACTGTCAACCTGACTGGGAGAAATGATAGCCCATTTCAGACAATCACTCTTTTTTTTAAAGTGAAATTTCAATGTTTCTAATACAGTTATTGACCATATGTATCTTCTGTTGGGGTACCTATCTTTTATATCTATCAATAGGAACTCATTAAGTATTAAGGATATAACATTTTATCTGAAATTTGTGCTACACAGCTCTCCCTCCTCCAATTTGTCATTTACATTTAAGGTGCCTCTAGAGGTAGAGCTTTTAAATATTTTATGTTCAAATATATCAACTTTCTTTTATGGTTTATGCATTTGTTGATGTGCTTGAATATTGTCAAGACTTTTTGACAAAGAACTTTTATAAGTTTTTGTTGAATTCATTAACTCATGCACTCCACAAATACTTACTGGATGTTTCCTGCATGCCAGGCATTGTTAAACACTGAAGCATCATCTAAAGCATAGGGCTGAACTCAGAATGAAAACATCTGTCATAGAAGGGTTTATGAACTGAAATAAACAAAACCCCCAACACACCCCACTCTGTTCAAAGACCAACTGCACAGAATATTTGGCTCTGAGCAGAGGTTATAGTGATGCTGCTCAGAACTCCAGTTCCTGGCTCTCAGGGCATTTTGTGATGAGTAACGTCTATATAGGTGTCCCTGGTGGCTCAGCGGTAAAGAATCCGCTTGCAATGCAGGATACGTGGGTTCAATTGCTGGTTCTGGAAGATCTCCTGGAGAAGGAAATGGCAACCCACTCTAGTATTCTTGCCTGGGAAATCCCATGAACAGAGGAGCCCAGCCGGCTACAGTCCATGGACTTGCAAGAGTTGGACATGACTTAGCGACTAAACAACATCTATGTAAGCAGGATGATGCTAGGGAGATAGGTATGTGAACATCTGCGAATGAAAAGGCTTGAAATGACACCAAAGAAAGCATTTGGTCCATACCAAGGAAGAATTATCTATGATATACTTTTTCATTTCATTAGTAAGTTGTTAAGGCAGACATTATCTATGCCCTAGGACTCTTTTTCAAATACCTCTGAATTGCAGAATCTCAACAAGGAAAGAACTACCCTTCGTTTGAAGGTTTTCACTGCAAAAGTCCAACAAATAGCATCTCAGGATGACTGCTCATTGGCTGGACCTCATCAACTCCAGAAAAGTCACAGGGTCCTCAGTTTGCCATCTCAAAACTGAGCAAGACTCAGACTATTTATTGGTTATGCTTTACTTTTTTCGATCTCATAATTTTTTTGGGAAGTGAACCATCATAAATTCTCAGAAGACTCACCCCCAAATTAGTGCCCTGGAGGAAATGTGAAGGACTCAAGCCCATAGTACTTAGGACATTCTAGCAAAGACGGTACAGGACAGACCTCTCAGTCTGCCTTTGTGGGGGATAAACAGGCTTGTCTAGGTACAGACAGAGCGCCAGGCCCTACCAGGAAAAGCCCCAAGCAGACAGCAACCCAAGAAGACCTCCCACCTTTATCTACTGGAACCAACTCATGCCTGAAATGCCATCTGTATGGCCTCTTCGCCTGAATAAATATCCCCAGGAGACTGGAAGCCACCTGAAGACAGGGACAGGCTCTACTTTTGCTCATCATAAGACCAGTCCAGCACCGAGTGAATGAGTGGATAGGAATGAAGCTTTCCACTGGTCTATGAATTCCTAGGAGAAAGGAGCAGCGCCCTACTCCTGACTTGTGTGCAATTATGGATTTTGCCATGAATAAATTGCTGTTATTTCTATGTCATATTATGTTTTAGAATTAGAAGGCAGCCATTCACTCTTGAGAGGAGAAAGCCAGCCCAAGGCTATTCAGCATATGCATGAGACACAGGCAAATATTACATGGATGGAACACGGGTGGAAAAGCAAAGGCCCTGTAAATGAGACTGATTCCTGCCTATTTTACAGTCTGGTCTATACCAGCCCTGACACTAATGGTTGCTGAAAGAATCCTTCCAAAGTTGTCTTTCTCACTTAAAACATGGCTGAAGGATCACCTTCTGGAGGCCAGACGTTTGAAATCAGAGTTTTGGCAGAGTTGGTTCTTTCTAGAGGCTGGGAGGGAAAAATCTGTTCCATGCCTCCCTCCTGGCTTCTGGCAGTTTCTGGCAACCTTCGGTGTCCCTTGGCTTGTAGCCACATCCCTCCAATTCTCACCTGCGTCTGTCCCCACACCGGCCTTTCTCCCAATCCTCTTCATATTCTTCATAAGTGACTCCACTGCATTTGGCCTCCTGCACCTTGCTGGTGTTGTTCGGCCCCTCAGTCATGTCCGGCTCTTTGCGACCCCATGGACTGCAGCACACCAAGCTCCTCTGTCCTCCACTATCTCCCAGAGTTTGCTCAAACTCACATGCATTGAGTTATTTTACTCCTTTATCATAATATACAATAAAGATATGTATCTTTTATATTATGTATTTACTTGACATATCAGATGCAAAATTGCATATTACATTTACAGTGACATAAGAATTTCATTCTCACGGCCCATTTAACCCTTGACATGACTGCGAGGTCCACAGGGAGTATTATTCTCAAGTTTTCAGATGAGGAAACTGGAGCCCCAGCTTTCAAGTAGTGCTGTGGCCTCTAAGGTAGGAGGCAGTGGGAGTTGTAGGCAGGGACAGGCAATCGGGTGTACTGTCCACAGAGAACTTAAGAACAGTGAGGAATATCAGTGATGAATATCATCTCCCCTTGGGACCCCTCTGATGCGGGAATAGAACCCAGCCTTGGAGTTTCAGCTCCAGTGCTTTGCCTTTTCCACTGTGGCCCTTCAGAGGTCAGCGCAAGGTGATTTTAGATGCATCTGGAGGGGCGCATCCCAGACATTCAGCTCACAGTCAGGAGAAACTATACATCCTTTCTCAATCCTTTCTCACCCTCCCTCTGGAGGGGCGGTGTTCCTACCATCCCCTTATGGAGGCCAAGAAGGACCTAAGTCAGAGGCTTTTCTAAAATGAGATAACTGGGAGTGAGGGTTCAGACAGGCATCATAGCAATAAGACAAGAGCCCACGTTACAGTTCCCTGATTATTCCTGAAGGGCTGCTGATCCAAAAAAGGCAGGTGTGGTCTCACCCTCCGGGCCCTTGCCCCCAGCACATGCTGCAATTTGCTGTCTTCTCTTTTACTGTTCAAAGTATGTGCTTCTATCAGATTTGTAGTCCTTACAGTTTAGTTATTGGTGAGCTTAAGGGGATGAAATCTATAGATTAAAAAAAAAAAAAAGCTGGAGGGTCAGCTTGGGGTCAGAAGGCATCATACTCTAACTGGGAATTCTGAATTTTGGTGACAGTACTTCTTCTTTCTGGGTGCAAGGCATTTCTGTGCAGCCTTTGTTTTAGTTTAAAATACAAAGATTACATGTTCCGTACTTCTTACCAGGTAAACCTCACCCCATCCCCACTCCACTCCTTGTCTCCCAGGCGATCCTGCCACGCCTCATCTCTGCACTGATCTTCCCTCCATCCAACCAACTCATCCCTCTCTCCAATCCCATCCCTTCCACTCACCCCGCACTTTCAAATCATGGGAATTATTCCAATCAATCCATGTGGCTCTCTGTTTTTGTTCCTGGTGTCACAGTGGGGGGTGGGGAGGGGGGAAAGAAATCTCCAAATTTTAAGACAGAATATCAGCACAATAAAATCTACCTGCACTCATATTTTCTTTTATACAAACAGCCTGTAGATTCAAAGCAGAAGTTATTTGGGGGTAAATTGTGGTCCTTGCTTGAAGTCAGCATTTCTTCCCACCTTGTTGTTGTTCAGTCACTCAGTTGTGTCTGACTCTTTCTGACCCCATGAGAATGCTAGGCTTCCCTGTCCTTCACCATCTCCCGGAGCTTGCTCAAACTCATGTCTATTGAGTCAGAGGTGTCATCCAACCATCTTGCCCTCTGTTGTCCCCTTCTGCTCCTGTCTTTTGCCCAGCATCAGGCTCTTTTCTAATGAGTCAACACTTTGCATCAGGTTGCCAAAATATTGGAGCTTCAGCTTCGGCATCAGTCCTTCCAATGAATATTCAGGACTGATTTCCTTTAGGAATGACAGGTTTGGTCTCCTTGAAGTCCAAGGGACACCCAAGAGTCTTCTCCATCACTGCAGTTCAAAAGCATCAGTTCTTAGGCACTTAGTCCTCTTTATGGTCCAAATCTCAGATCCATACATGACTACTGGAAAAACCATAGCTTTGACTAGACGGACCTTTGTCAGCAAAGTAATGTCTCTGCTTTTCAACATGCTGTCTAGGTTGGTCATAGCTTTTCTTCCAAGGAGCAAGCGTCTTTTAATTCCATGGCTACATGGCTACACCATCACCATCTGCAGTAATTTTGGAGCCCAAGAAAATAAAGCCTCTCACTGTTTCCCCATCTAATTGCCATGAAGTGATGGGACTGGATGCCATGATCTTAGTTTTCTGAATGTTGAGCTTTAAGCCAACTTTTTCACTCTCCTCTTTCACTTTCATCAACAGGCTCTTTAGTTCCTTTTCATTTTCTGCCATAAGGGTGCTGTCATCTGCATATCTGAGGTTATTGATATTTCTCCTGGTAGTCTTGATTCCAGCTTGTGCTTCATCCAGCCCGGCATTTCGTATGATGTACTCTGCATATAAGTTATATAAGCAGAGTGACAATATACAGCCTTGACATACTCCTTTCCCAATTTTGAATCAGTCTGTTGTTCCATGTCTGGTTCTAACTGTTGCTTCTTGACCTGCATACAGGTTTCTCAGGAGGCAGGTAAGATGGTCTGGTATTCCCATCTCTTTCAGAATTTTCTACAATTTGTCGTGATCCACACAGTCAAAGGTTTTAGCATAATCAATGGAACAGAAGTAGATGTTTTTCTGGAATTCTCTTGCTTTTTCTATGATCCAACGGATGTTGGCAATTTGATCTCTGGTTCCTCTGCCTTTTCTAAATCCAGCTTGAACTTCTGGAAGTTTTCCATTCAGGTGCTGTTGAAGCCTAGCTGGGAGGATTTTGAGCACTGAGTTCTCCATTACTCCTGAGACGCAATGTTTATTATGACCACACAGGGGCGCTGTTGCTCTTGAAAGCGGCAATGCTTCAGCAGGCTTGTGTCTCCAGTTATGGAAAAAATGCTAGAATCTGGGATTGTGAAATTGATTTTCTTTCTTTTAAATTAGTAATCATTGGTGTTCTGAATAACTGCTTAATTTCTTACTTCCAGAGGTAAAGATCTGAAATCTTTTTGATGTCACTTATAGTATTTTCCAGAGGCAAATAATGAAGGCCAAGGGAAACCTTGGTTACAGCGAAAAGTCGCTTGTGAAGGTTTTTCATCAGTTTAAAAGTGTTCCTGGACCTGCTGGTTGTGTGGATTAAATTAACATCCTAATCGTGCCGGTTCAAAAGATGAAAGGGGGGAAAATGAGTGGGCAGGAAAGAAAAGTTGTAGATTTATTAAGGGACAGTGGGAGGGGGAAGCCAAGCGAACAGAACCACACAGGAACGAAACGGTACACCGGACCTCGTAAATTATGCAACTGTGATGACTGGTTATTAAAGAAGTGTAATTAAGCCAGTGGCTTCAGTGGCTCGGAGGCCCAGCTTCTTCCAAGGGTCTGCAGCAAACCTCCAGTCCTCAAATCTTCAGTTTCTCCCAGTATATGTGATGCTGATCCTCGCCTGTGGCGCTGGGCACTATTTGGCTAAGACTAACTCCAGACACAGGCCATGTAACTGGAGACTGTCAGAGAAAACAGGTTATTAGAAAGTGAAGCTTCTCTGGCCTTGTGAGGTCCTGGTTACCCACATGTTTGCACTGGGTGAAGAATACAAAGAAAATCTGGGGCAAGCTCAAGATTTGAGACTTGAGTTCTGCCACTAAGTAATTACTGCATTGTTCCAGGCGCTTGGCCAAATCCTGGGTCCATCGTCTGTATACTGAGGCATTTGGCTGACTTCTGCGTCTATTCTGATTCTGACCAGTACCCCTCCTCCTCCCACCTGGCCTCACCCTTGTGCTGAAGATAATGGCAGCGGCAGCTTTCCATGGATGCTGTGAGGATAAAACCAGCAAGCACTTGTAATACACTTGAAGAAGTGCCACATGTAAGGCAAGCTGTCAATAAACGCTAGCTTTGAATAGTATCTTTATTATTATTAATTACAATACAGACACCCTAGGGCTTCTTGCCAATTAGCAGTATCTCTCTTTCACAGTAAGGAAAAAGAACGCTTGTGTTTATCCCTATGCTGGCTCATCTCTTCAGCCAGCTCCAATGGCATCCACTGCAGTGGGCTGGGAAATGCAACCCCAGCAACTCGCTCCCTGGGTGGGCTCCAGCTTCGCATCTTCAGAGAGAACCTCTGTTTGGCAAAAGCCTTGAGTGCATGGAAAACAGATTAACTCACCATCATTCCAGCCTGCCACCACCCATTTGCTAAACTGCACAATTTGATAATAGTGAGGGTCCCCCCACTGCCACTGCCTGCCCCCTCCCAGGCCAAGCTGAGGTGCCAACCTGGATGCTTATCTGTGTGGAGTTGTGGCTGTCATTCATCCGACCACTGTGACAGGCATCCTCTCAGCAGATTTGTGCTTTTATCTGCTGAGGTTCAAGGACAGAAGAAGAGGGTGCCAGGGATGAAGAGAGGGGAGGAAGAACAGCAACCCACAGAGTAAGTGTGCTTCCAGTTGTCTTCTGAGGAGGGAGGTCTGCAGGCTCTCTCAGCGGTGGGTCTGCCTCCCTGTCCTTGAGCCTGCTCAGTTTGCATCCTGGATGCACTATTATTATAGACAAACGTAAAGCTAAAAACCATTTTCTTATCTTTCTGTTGTTGTTCTTCAGTCGCCAAGTCGTGTCCGACTCTGCAACCCCATGGACCGCAGTGCTCCAGCCTTCCCTGTTCTGCCGTGTCTCCATTTGCTCAAACTCATGTCCACTGAGTCGGTGGTGCCATCCAGCCATCTCATCCTCTGTCACCCCCTTCTCCTCCTGCCCTCAATCTTTCCCAGCATCAGGGTCTTTTCTAATGAGTCAGCCCTTTGCATCAGGTGGCCAAAGTAATGGAGCTTCAGCTTCAGCATCAGTCCTTCCAATGAATATTCAGGGTTGATTTCCTTTCAGGATTGACTGGTTGGATCTCCTTGCTGTGGAAGGAACTCTCAAGAATCTTCTCTAGCACCACAGTTCAAAAGCATCAATTCTTCAGCAGTCAACGTTTTTAAGGTTCAACTCTCACATCTGTACATGACTGCTGGCAAAACCATAGCTTTGACTAGATGGACCTTTGCCGGCAAAGTGATATCTCTGCTTTTTAATATGCTATCTATGCTTTTCTTCCAAAAGATATCTTTCTGACCCTGCTCTAATTTCCTTCTCCCCTTCTTCCTGATTCAATTTCCTGACAAAGAAGTTTCTTTTCAGTTTAGACACTGGCATTAAACAGTGGAGTGCTGTTAGACAGGTGATGTATGTCCCCTGGATGACTCCCACGCTGCCTGGATCCAGTAAAAGGGCTTCTGCAGGGAAGTTGGGGCTGGGGGTAGTGGGTATGGAGGGAAGGAGGGAGATCAGTGAAGCAGCGGCAGCCTCCAAGCTCTTGTACCTCCTCCTGGCTACTCTAGGACCACCACATTCAATTGAAAGCACAGCCTTAGATCTGCTGATCAAAACCCCAAGCAAAACAGGATGTAAAAGTATGCAGTCCATTTGCTTCTTATTACTGGTGTGGAGATTGAGGTCCAAAGAGGTGAGGATTAGGAACAGCATCAGTGCAGCTCCGCTGATGTGCCAGGCACCATTCCACGTGTTGTACACAGATAACTCATTTAAGCTTCATAACAACCCCTGTGAGGTACTATCGTGTGTGTATGTCATGTGTATTTCACGGGCAGATTTGCGTACAGATTTGCTAAGTCATTTGTTCAAGCTCGTCTGGCTAATGAGTGGCAGCACTATAGGATTTGAACCCAGAACCAGTCCCACAGCTCATACTTTCCACTGAGCAGCCCTGTCTCCCCACCAGTGGTTTATTTGTAGCAGCAGTGTTAATAAACAGAGTGCCAGAGCATCTAGAGGTCTCTGAACTCAGACTCCCTAGGGATTGAAAAAAGCAAATAAAGCTGAGATCTTCAGCCTGATTTTCTGCCCCTTCCTAGCCTAATGCCAAATCGTCTTTCCAGGCTTGACTTCTGCCTTCTCCCAAATGCACTGAAGCTTGGTCAGCTGTTGGCTGAAGGAGGGAGTGGATATGAATAAATAAATAGAGGAACTGAAGGACTGAACCTTCCCAGGCTTATTGGTTGGGAGGTCTTTCCAGGAATCGGAAAAAAATTATTTAATAATGTCATAATCAATATCGCAATAGATCTTTGCAGTTTCTTCAGAGCCTGGTGCTTATCACACAGTTCAGTTGGCAGGGAGCATTCCTGAAATCAGAACACTGGCTGCTACAATCCATTTCTTCCCTTTATGCGGATGTCACAATTACCATGCAATGCTGATCCATGCCTGAAGGGCTAAGTTCTTTTGCCTGTTCATAAGCAGCAGCAAAGATGCAAAGATGGGCACAATAAAGGGCAGAAATGGTGTGGACCTAACAGAAGCAGAATATACTAAGAAGAGGTGGCAAGAATACACAGAAGAACTATACAAAAAAGATCTTCATGACCCAGATAACCACAATGGTGTGATCACTCACCTAGAGCCAGACATCCTGGAATGTGAAGTCAAGTGGGCCTTAAAAAGCATCACTACGAACAAAGCTAGTGGAGGTGATGGAATTCCAGTTGAGCTATTTCAAATCCTAAAAGATGATGCTGTGAAAGTGCTGCACTCAATATGCTAGCAAATTTGGAAAACTCAGCAGCGGCCACAGGACTGGAAAAATCCAGTTTTCATTCTAATCCCAAAGAAAGGCAATGCCAAAGAATGTTCAAACTATCGCACAGTTGCATTCATCTCACACGCTAATAAAGTAATGCTCAAAATTGTCCAAGCCAGGCTTCAACAGTACGTGAACCGTGAACTTCCAGATGTTCAAGCTGGATTTAGAAAAGGCAGAGTAACCAGAGCTCAAATTGCCAACATCCATTGGATCATCGAAAAAGCAAGAGAGTTCCAGAAAAACATCTACTTCTGCTTTATTAACTACACCAAAGCCTTTGACTGTGTGGATCACAACGAACTGTAGAAAATTCTTCAAGAGATGGGAATACCAGACCATCTGACCTGCCTCCTGAGAAGTCTGTATGCAGGTCAAGAAGCAACAGTTAGAACTGGACATGGAACAACAGACTGGTTCCAAATCGGGAAAGGAGTACATCTAGGTTGTATATTGTTACCCTGCTTATTTAACTTATATTCAGAGTACATCATACAAAATGTCAGGCTGGATGAAGCACAAGCTAGAATCAAGATTACCAGGAGAAATATCAAAAACCTCAGATATGCAGATGATACCACCCTTATGGCAGAAAGTGAAGAAGAACTAAAGGGCCTCTTGATGAAAGTGAAAGAGGAGAGTGAAAAAGTTGGCTTAAAACTTAACATTCAGAAAACTAAGATCATGGCATCCAGTCCCATCACTTCATGGCAAATAGATGGTGAAACAATGGAAATAGTGACAGACTTTATTTTTGGGGGGCTCCAAAATCACTGCAGATGGTGACTGCAGCCATGAAATTAAAAGATGCTTGCTTCTTGGAAGAAAAGCTATGACCAACCTTGACAGCATATTAAAAAGCAGAGACATTACTTTGCCAATAAAGGTCCATCTAGTTATAGCTATATTTCTCCGGTAGTCATGTATGGATGTGAGAGTTGGACTATAAAGGAAGCTAAGCACCAAAGAATTGATGCTTTTGAACTGTGGTGTTGGAGGAGACTCTTGAGAGTCCCTTGGACTACAAGGATATTCAACCAGTCCATCCTAAAGGAAATCAGTCCTGAATATTCATTAGAAGGACTGATGCTGAAGCTGAAGCTTCAATACTTTGACCATCTGATGCAAAGAACTGACTCATTTGAAAAGACCCTGATGCTGGGAAAGACTGATTGTGGGAAGAGAAGGGGACGACAGAGGATGAGACGGCTGGATGGCATCACCGACTCAGTGGATGTGAGTTTGAGTAAATTCCGGGAGTTGGTGATGGACAGGGAGGCCTGGTGTGCTGCAGTCCATGGGGTAGCAAAGAGTCAGACATGACTGAGCGACTGAACTGACTGAACTGAGCATGACCCTGCCCATCAGAACAAGACCCAGTTTCCCCCTCAGTCAGTCTCTCCCATCAGGAGGATTCCACAAGCCTCTTATCCTTATCAATCAGAGGGGCAGGCAGAATGAAAAGCACAATCACAGAAAACTAACCAAACTGATCACATGGACACAGCCTCATGTAACTCAATGAAGCTATGAGCCATGCTGTGTAGGGCCACCCAAGACAGATGGGTCATGGTGAAGAGTTCTGACAAAATGTGGTCCACTGGAGGAGGGAATGGCAAACCACTTCAGTATTCTTGCCTTGAGAACCCCATGAACAGTATGAAAAGGCAAAAAGATAAGACATTCAAAGATGAACTCCCCAGATTCGTTGGTGTCCCATATGTTACAGAGAACAGTGGAGAAGTAACTCTAGAAAGAATGAAGAGATGGAGCCAAAGCAAAAACAACACCCAGTTGTGGATGTGATTGGTGATGGAAGTAAAGTCCAATGCTGTAAAGAATAATACTGCATAGGAACCTGGAATGTTAGGTCCATGAATCAAGGTAAATTGGAAGTGGTCAAACAGGAGATGGCAAGAGTGAACATCGACATTTTAGGAGTCAGTGAACTAAAATGGACTGGAATGGGTGAATTTAACTCAGATGATCAATATATCTACTACTGTGGGCAAGAATCCCTTAGAAGAAATGGAGTAGCCATCATAGTCAATGAAAGAGTCTGAAATGCAGTACTTGGATGCAATCTCAAAAACAACAGAATGATCTATGTTCGTTTCCATGGCAAACCATTCAATATCACAGTAATCCAAGTCTATGTCCTGAACAGTAATGCCAAAGAAGCTGAAGTTGAATAGTTCTATGAAGACCTCCAAGACCTTCTAGAACTAACACCAAAAAAAGATGTCCTTTTCATTATAGGGGACTGGAATGCAAACGTAGGAAGTCAAGAGATACCTGGAGTAACAGGCAAATTTGGCCCTGGAGTACAAAATGAAGCAGGGCAAAGGCTAATAGAGTTTTGCCAAGAGAATGTAATGGTCATAGCAAACACCCTCTTCCAATGACACAAGCGAAGACTCTACACATGGACGTCACCAAACGGTCAATACCGAAATCAGATTCCACTCAAGGTTTCCCAAAACCAAGTCATGTATCTAGAGCGCTCCTGGTGCTCCAGCACCGATTTTTAAATCTCTCCTTAATTTTTATTCAATAAAATAAAATATTGATAAATTGACACTTTTCATCTATATAACTATTTTAAAATTATTGGATAGTAAAAAGATTAAGCAAAGCCAAAAAAGGAACTGACCAACTGGGAGAACACATGTATAACATAAATCATGGAGAAAGTGAAAAAGTGAAAATGAAAGTTGCTCAGTCATGTCCAACTCCATGCGACCCCATGGACTTTACAGTCCATGGAATTCTCCAGGCCAGAATCAGCCCTTTCTCCATGATTAGGGGCTTCCCTAATAGCTCAGTTGGTAAAGAATCCGTCTGCAATGCAGGAGGCCCCGGTTCAATTCCTGGGTCAGGAAGATCCACTGGAGAAGGGATAGGCTACCCACTCCAGTATTCTTGGGCTTCCCTGGTGGCTCAGCTGGTAAAGAATCCACCTGCAATGTGGAAGACCTGGGTTCGATCCCTGGGTTGGGAAGATCCCTGGAGAAGAGAAAGGCTACCCACTCCAGTATTCTGGCCTGGAGAATTCCATGGACTGTAAGTCCATGGGGTCACAAGAAAGGGCTGATTATTTTTACTGGACATCATGAGAAACGCTGGACTGGAAGAAGCACGAGCTGGAATCAAGATTGCCAGGAGAAATATCAATAACCTCAGATATGAAGATGACACCACCCTTATGGCAGAAAGTGAAGAGGAACTAAAAAGCCTCTTGATGAAAGTGAAAGTTGAGAGTGAAAAAGTTGGCTTAAAGCTCAACATTCAGAAAATGAAGATCATGGCATCCGGTCCCATCACTTCATGGGAAATAGATGGGGAAACAGTGGAAACAGTGTCAGACTTTATTTTTTTGGGCTCCAAAATCACTGCAGATGGTGACTGCAGCCATGAAATTAAAAGACGCTTACTCCTTGGAAGGAAAGTTATGTCCAACCTAGACAGCATATTCAAAAGCAGAGACATTACTTTGCCAACAAAGGTTTGTCTAGTCATGGCTATGGTTTTTCCTGTGGTCATGTATGGATATGAGAGTTGGACTGTGAAGAAGGCTGAGCACTGAAGAATTGATGCTTTTGAACTGTGGTGTTGGAGAAGACTCTTGAGAGTCCCTTGGACTACAAGGAGATCCAACCAGTCCGTTCTGAAGGAGATCAGCCCTGGGATTTCTTTGGAAGGAATGATGCTAAAGCTGAAACTCCAGTACTTTGGCCACCTCATGCGAAGACCTGACTCATTGGAAAAGACTCTGATGCTGGGAAGGATTGGGGGCAGTAGGAGAAGGGGATGACAGAGGATGAGGTGGCTGGATGGCATCACTGACTCGATGGACGTGAGTTTGAGTGAACTCTGGGAGTTGGTGATGGACAGGGAGGCCTGGCATGCTGCGATTGATGGGGTCGCAAAGAGTCGGACATGACTGAGTGACTGAACTGAACTGAACTGAACTGATAGCTAATTTACAATGCTCTGGCACTGATTTACATGATTTTTATTTCAATGTTACAAACATTATACTAGGATTAAACTTCTTATGTTTTTAGCTCTTATACAAATGTACAACAAATGAATGCACAACTAAATACGGAGATGCAAACGGAAAGAAAGTGAAAGTGTTAGTTGCTCAGTTGTGTCCAACTCTTTGCAATCCCACAGACAGCAGCCTGCCAGGCTCCTCTGTCCATGAAATTCTCCAGGCAAGAATACTGGAGTATGGTTGCCATTCCCTTCTCCAGGGGATCTTTCTGACCCAGGGATCGAACCTGGGTCTTCTGCACTGCAGGCAGATTCTTTACCATCTGAGCTACCAGGGAAGCCCTGCTGCTGCTGCTGCTGCTAAGTCGCTTCAGTCGTGTCCGACTCTGTGCGACCCCATAGACGGCAGCCCACCAGGCTCCCCCGTCCCTGGGATTCTCCAGGCAAGAACACTGGAGTGGGTTGCCATTTCCTTCTCCAATGCATGAAAGTGAAAAGTGAAAGTGAAGTTGCTCAGTGGGTAAAATTCAAATTAAGAATGTATTCTCATGAGGGATCCTGCTTTTCTGACACTAAATTGCTGGGAACCAGCACAGGAGATCCCACCCATGACAAGGTCATGAGGAGGAGACCTGACAGGCAAGGCGGATCAGGCCTCGAGGGACTCCCTGCACTTGCTCAAGCATCGACCCCAAAACCAAAGTCTGTCTGTCTACTGTTTACTATATTATGCCTTTCACCAACTCTTCTGACATTAACAGGGGGCTATCCCCGACCACCTTTCTCTGAAGAAAATCAACTTAAGACTCTAGTTAATAAGTCTCCTGGGCTTGAAAGGAGCATTTTTACTTTAATCCCTCTGTTACTATTTTAGCTTGCTTGGCAGGTTTATCCACACTCTTGCAACTAATGCACATGATTGTTCACAACACCCCAAGCATAACCTTTGAGCGATAAAAAAGCTTTATTAGAATAATACTGCATTGTTGAGCCAATGTTTGCTACCGAGTTTCCTTGTCCTTTACCCAATGTGCGCCTGGGAGTGCATTAGCAAAAATAGTTGGTATGCAAGAAAAACAAGCAGTAGCCTTGGCATTAGCAACATAAGACCCTTGAGTTAGTAAGTTCTTTCTTTATTGTAACCCACTGCACCTTTGCTCCATAAGAATGTAGTTCTGTTTCCTGAGGGGGACTGCAGACTGGAAAGATAAAGGGAAAGCAGGTTTTCTGGTTGACCAACCTTTATCAAGAAAGAGTTACAAAATGTTAGCAGGCCACAGGGCTGGAAGATGATGTGCACAACGTAAGACCCTTGTTTATGAAAAGCTATGTAGAAAATGTCCTGGTTTTGATAAAGGTGAAACTGATGTAATGTTGAGCTGACTCTGCATGACTTTTTATCTTTCATTTCTGGAAATATGTAACTCAGGGTATAAAAGCCCCTTTTGAAAATAAAGCTGAAGACCCATTCCACCTAAGCTGGGTCTCCCCTTGTCATTCTTTCTTTCACTCTCTTTCTCTCTCTCTTCTTTATTCAGGCTGATCTCCTGGAGTGCAGAGGCCCTCTGAGTTCACTTTTTTGCCTGGGCTTCTAAGACCCTCTCGAGAAGGCACTCTGTGTCCTCGCTTCATCGAGAGGGCACCTGTGGCCTCCGTGAACAGAGCAAGTCCCATGTCAGGGGCTTTATTGGCTTTCTGTGTAAATCAAGGAATATCAGCCTCTTTCTCTCTCCTTTACTTTCTCTCTCGCCGACGCAGTTCATCCTGAGGGTATCCCTGGATCCTGTTGGGGCTGGACCCTGGTACTAAATTGCCACTGTTGTGCTTCAAAGGCCTAAGTACGTCCAGCTGCATCTTTGTAGACCATACATGACAGTGGCAAAAAGAATTTATGCATTTCATTTTTGTTAACTTCAATTCTTAGACTCTGAACAAGATGGACCCCCTCACTGGAGTCTGTATTATTATTCCTGTTATTATTTTTAAAGAATGTACTAGTTTTTTTTTTTTACGGAACCCATCCAAGTGTGCCCTGAAACACATATTTAAAAACTTTGTTTCACAAATTTGAGGTTACCAAGGGGGATTAACAGATACCACTACTATTTATAAAATAGGCAAGCAACAAGGACCTACTGTATAGCACAGGAAACTGCACTATCTGCACCATCCTACAATAACCTATAACGGAAAGGAATCTGAAAAAGCATATATATATATATATATATATATTATGTTGTTATTGTTCAGTCGCTGAGTCATATCCGACTCTTTGTGACCTCATGGACTACAGCATGCCCGGCTCCTCTGTCTTCCACTATCTCCTGGAGTTTGCTCAAATTCACGTCCATTGAGTCAGTGATGGTATACAATCATCTCATCCTCTGTTGCCCCCTTCTCCTCCTGCCCTCAATCTTTCCCAGCATCAAGGTCTTTTCCAATGACTTGGCTCTTCACATCAGGTAGCCAAAGTATTGGAGCTTCAGCTTCAGCTTCAGCTTCAGTCCTTCCAATGGATATTCTGGGTTGATTTCCTTTAGGATTGACTGGTTTGACTCTTTGCTGTCTAAGGAACTCTCAAGAGTCTTCTCCAGCACCACAGTTCAAAAGCATCAATTCTTTGGCATGCACTCAGCCTTCTTTATGGCCCAACTCTCACATCTGTACATGACTACTGGAAAAATCATAGCTTTGACAATATGGATCTTTGTCAGCAAAGTAATGTCTTTGCTTTTTAATATGCTGTCTAGGTTTGTCCAAGTTTTCCTTCCAAGGAGCAAGCATCTCTTAAGTTCATGGTTGCAGTTTCCCTGCATGGTCTGCAGTGATATATATCTATACATATGTATGTATATATATCTGAATCACTTTCCTATATACTTGAAACTGATACTGCACTGTAACTTTACTTCAACTGAAAAAGAAAAAAAACAATCTTTGTTTAACCAAAGTAAGAGTCATTTTGTATTTGTTGCTAAGATGGTACATACTCAGATGGAACCCAGAAGATACCTGCTAGCAAGGTAAACCAGGGATGATGCCACAGGACACACTCCCTGTGATGACTCAATTTCTGCATCATTTTTATCCTTCCAAATTACTGTGAAACTTCTGTTTGCTCAACTTGCCATGACTTCATTTAGCAGAAATGTACCAATTACCTAATCTGCCCTTTTCTGTCCCTTATCATTAGACTGTGGCACTTCAAGTTGCATATGACTGTGATGTGCTATGTCATTTCCATGATGCCAAATCAATCTATTAACTGCTCTAAGAAACGAAACTCCCAGTCTATAAAAATGTCATTCAACTGTACACATCATGGCAAAACAGAAGTTTCACTTCTGCACCTGGTGATAGATTCCAGTACAGTATAAAGTGAGAACGAGATGGATGCTGTCAACCAAATGACAGCCAGATAAGCCTTGCAAATATTTAAAGTTAAATGATGTCATTTTAGATGATGTGTAAGTTACCTGCAGGACTGAGAATACAGATACTGAAATCCCTCAGCAGTACTTAGTTGTTTAGGTGGTATTAGCTAATATGTATGTGTGTATATATATGTTATATATAGATATGTATGTATACTATAGATAGATAGATAGATAGTTTTAGTTGCTCAGTCATGTCTGACTCTTTGTGAGCCCATTGACTGTAGCCCGCCAGGCTCCTCTGTCCACAGGGATTCTCCAGGCAAGAATACTGGAGTGGGTTGCTATTTCCTTCTATATATGTATATACAACTTCTCTGGTAGCTCAGCTGGTAAAGAGTCCGTCTGCAATGCAGGAGACCCCAGTTTGATTCCTGGGTTGGTAAGATCCCCTGAAGAAAGGATAGGCTACCAATTCTAGTATTCTTGGGCTTCCCTGGTGGCTCAGCTGGTAAAGAATCTGCCTGCAATTCAGAAGACCTGGGTTCGATCCCTGGGTTGGGAAGATACCCTGGAAGAGTCACTCCAATCAGAAGGAAATGGCAACCCACTCCAGGACTCCTGCCTGGAAAATCCCATGGATGGAGGAGCCTGGTAGGCTACAGTCCATGGGGTCGCAAAGAGTTGGACATGACTAAGTGATGTCACTTTCACTTTCATTCAGTCAACCCATTCCAATACTCTTGCCTGGAGAATCCCATGGACAGAGGAGCCTGGTGGGCTGCAGTCCATGGGGTCATAAACAGTTGGACACAACTGAGCAACTAAGCACATATATATGTATATAAATATACTTATCATGGTGGCTCGGATGGTAAAGAATGCTTGCAGTGCAGGAGACCCAGGTTCGATCCCTTGGTCAGGAAGATCCTCTAGAGAAGGGAATGACAACTACTCCAGTATTCTTGCCTGGAGAATCCCATGGACAGAGGAGCCTGGTGGGCTACAGTCCATGGGGTCACAAACAGTCGGACATGACTGAGTGACTAACACACACACACACACACACACATATACTTATCATAAACAATGAAAAGATCATCAAAAGAATTGAAAGAAATTGTTATAAAAAACAAAACCACAATATTAAAAAAATTAGTAAAATTTGCAAATCGTGAAGTCATCTGAGAGCCAGTGGGGGGTGGTGGGTGTGGTGGTCTGTAGATCTTAGTATAAATAGCCTGGATTCAATCTAAAAATGCTTAGTGCAAGTCTGTCTTCATGATGGAATGGCAAAAAAAGAACTCTCAACATCTCCTTTAAAAGATAATTAGTGGATTAATTGTATGAATTGGTTTATTAAAACTTGATCTAAATACAACGTTTTGGGGAGCATATCTTTTGCATTTAAAGCTCCTTCTCTCCAAAGACGTAGAGAGGAAGACTGGCTGATTTCAGTAAGCAGAGTAAACTCTGTGGTTTAATTAGTTTCCTCTACTGTTTCAAGTCCAGGCCCCCCTTTCGTACACTGGTCACCTCCAGTGAACACAGACTGCAACAAATACTACATAAGAGCAGAGCCGAAGTCAAGAAAATGACAAGGGCAGTGGTGTTCTTCATCTCTTGAGAGGTTGTGAGCTGGTCCTTTCTCTTGAGCTTCAACTGCTGAGGTTCAACTGCCATTGCATTGGAAAGGTCATGGCATCTCATCTGTGTTTCCACACAAAGTCGGCTTCTAAAAGGAAGTAGTGTTCTTGACATAGGAGACTTTAAAAGGAAGCTATTCCAGGTCACTGCCTGGAAGAATACTGAGTGTGCTGGGGTGAGAGTGACAGAGGAGCAATACAGCAGTCAGTGCAGGGACAGAAAGCAGCCAGATGTCCCGGAGGGTCTCCATAGACAGTAACCAGTACAGACGCATTGCTGAAAGACGGTTCCCTGCACACATGCATAAGCAGAGACTAAGAGAGTCTCTCTCTCTCTCTCTCTCTCTCTCATACACACAGAGGCGACCTGGCACAGGTGGCGTGGAGTAGTGCTGCATGCAACACATAGGAGAGGACCCAGATCATTCTAGAACTATCAATGCTGTGCCAATGAGTTAAAAGGTGGTCAGCAGTCTTGAAGAAAGGAAGACCTTGAGACTTGGCATTAGAATCTATAATACAATATGACATGATAACTTACAAATCAATTTTAGTTGATTATTAACAGTAAGAAACCTCCATACAATTTTCATTACCAAAAGTGACCTCAGTCGTTCTCAGGAGTTATTTGTATAAAGTCCAAGTTCATGATGCCTGTAGATATCTGAACAACATGGACAAACCCAACTATGAAATCAAGACTGGAGGCCCATGGTGGGCAAATCCCAGGTGGTGGCTGCTGCCAGTTTACCCGTAACCAATGGACATCTTTGTGTGTAGCTGGCTGTAGTCTTGGCACCAAAATACTCAGGTTAAGATACTCATATAGTTGTACCTCAACTACAAGGAAAGATCAGACGTGTCAGACGCAAAGAAAACACAAACTGGAACCTGTCACTACAGGTGGGGCTCTTTCTATCTTTGGGATAAATCTGATAGCCAGTGATAGAAACAATGCCCCAGCTTATAAAGTGGAAGTCACTCAGTCATGTCTGACTCTTTGCGACCCATGGACTATACAGTCCATGGAATTCTCCAGGCCAGAATACTGGAGTGGGTAGCCTTTCCCTTCTCCAGGGAATCTTCCCAACCCGGGGATCAAACCCAGGTTTCCCGCATTGTGGGAGGATTCTTTACTAACTGAACCACAAGGGAAGCCCCAGCCTATGTGCCGCTCATAAACAATCACCAGTGTCTGTGTTGTTCCAGTCCCTGGTCACCTACATCCTCATACCACCTCTGCTGTCTCAGTTTTCACAACAAGAAAAACTCAGATGGGCACAATAAAATGCTTGGCTGATGCTCTGCTAAGTAGCATTTCTTTTTCAGTCAAGAGTCTTCTCCCTACACCCTGGATACATTTATTTATGGCTTCCCAGGTGGCTCAGCAGTAAAGAATCCACCTGCCAATGCAGGGGATGCAGGAGACACAGGTTCGATCCTTGGGTTGGGAAGATCCCCTTGAGAAGGAATTGGCAACCCACTCCACTATTCTTGTCTGGGAAATCCCAAGGACAGAGGAGCCTGGTGGGCTACAATCCATGTGGTCACAAAGAGTCAGAGAGGACTGAGATTTCCAGCACCAGATACATTTAAACTCTACCCCTAACCCATTTCCTTTCCCATTTATTGACCCTGGACTTATATATCCTCAGCAACCCAAGGGCACATGGAAAAGAGAGGGCCATGCTGTAGAAAAAGACAGTCGCCCTGAAAAACTGAATGACATTCTGATTTTGGAAAGGTTACTAGGCAGGGATCACAGCTGGAAGTGAAAGCCAATTACATTTTAGGAAGAATTAATAGAAAATTAAACCCCATCACTGAAGGATGTCCCTGGCAGTGATTTCTTCAGCTGAGGGTTGAAGGCAGGCAAGGAGACCCAATGTCAATGGTAAGGTTGTGCTTCCCCAAAACCCTAGTCACTGGGAGCTTCAGTGAGTTCACCTGGGCTGACATGAGGTTGCAGGGATCAGAGGTGGCCACTTTGATGGCAGAAAGCGAAGAGGAACTAAAGAGCCTCTTGATGAGGGTGAAAGAAGAGAGTGAAAAAGCTGGCTTGAAACTCAACATTCTAAAAACTAAGCTCATGGTATCCAGTCCCATCAACTTTATGGTGAATAGATGGAAAAAAAGTGGAAACAGTGACAGATTTTATTTTATTTTTGAGAAATCACTGTGGATGGTGATTGCAGCCGTGAAATTAAAAGACGCTTGTTCCTTGGAAGAAAAGCTGTGACAAACCTAGATAACATATTAAAAAGAGAGACATTACTTTGCCAATAAAGGTCCATATAGTCAGAGCTATGGTTTTTCCAGTGGTCATGTATGGACCATACAGAAGACTGAGCGTGGAAGAATTGATGCTTTCGAATTGAGGTGCTGGAGAAGACTCCTGAGAGTCCCTTGAACAGCAAGGAGATCAAACCAGTCAATCGTAAAGGAAATCAACCCTGAATAGTCACTGGAAGAACTGATGTTAAAGCTAAAGCTCCAATACTTTGGCCAGGTGATGCAAAGAGCTGACTCATTAGAAAAGACCCTGATGTTGGGAAGGATTGAGGACAGGAGGAGGAGGCATCAGAGGATGAGATGGTTGGATGGCATCACCAACTCAATGGACATGAGCTTGAGCAAATTCCAGAAGATAGTAAAGGACAGGGAAGCCTGGGGTGGTACAGTTCATGGAGTCACAAAGAGGCGGACAAGACTTAGCTATTGAACAACAACTATTTCTACATGCTCATGTCTGTATAAATACATATACAAATATAGTCTAAGTCATCATGTGTGAGCTCTCAATGGACAACCTAGGTGGATGGCATTGGTGTACCAAGAGGGAAGTTAAGACTTGGGTGTCTGCCCAAGGTGAAACAGTCTTTGGTGGAGCAGATCCTGAACCCAGTTCTCCTAAAAGTGAGTTCTTTCGTCTCTGTCTTGTTAAAGTCCTTTCAGGATTTTAAATAGCTAAACAAACATAAGGGATTGTCATTATTATTTAGTCATTTTGGGTCAGTTTGCCATCTATCCTTCTAAGGGTAGACTGACGAGTCATCTTTTGGGGAAAAGGAAGGGTGAAGATAAAGGTTCTCTTCCCTCTCTTTTCCATGCTACCTTCCACTCCCCCTCATGACTCAGAGGCTCGTGAACAAGTGGACTGGAAGGCAGCCAAGACCTTGCAGGGATAAATTCCAGCCTTACTGACAGGTGTTACCCAGCCCTCTCTCCATACTCACTGTAGTGACGTCATCTCAAAGAGCTGCTGATTCCATTTTGAAACATCTCTCATTGTCAAGGATTTTCCTTTCACTGATCTTAAAATCTATTTCCCTGCAACTTCATCTCATGGCGGTTCCACTTCTTGTGAATCCCCTTCAGCTTTTCTCTACTCCAGGGTCCTCAGGTCCTTTCACTGGTCTTCACGTTGTTTCTAGCCTCACCACTCTGCTGGTCACTCTCTCAGTGAGACGCTGAGCTTTGTCACTGTTCTCTGAAAATGAATTCATTGCCATTTAGACAGCACCTCTGATGCACTCTTGCTTTGTCAGAATACAAGAGGACTGTCACTTTTCTTAATTTAGACACTATTTTTCCACCTGTGGCAGCAATAGCAGCAGCAGCCTTGTCACTCTTTCAGCCTTCAGTCTGGCTCATCTTCAGCAGATGATAGATAAAGTAGCTCTATAAACCATAAAATTCCATTATGTAACATTTCATTTAATGTGATCTATCAGTTGAGATATTCTAAAATTTTTTCATTTGGCCTATTTGTCATGCTTGTCCTATGGGACCACAGAGGGGGGTGAGGGGTCCTGATGCAGGTAAGGCTGCTAGAAGCATCTCTGCATTTGTGCTGACTGTTCACACAGCATCCAGGTTGGTGTCAGAGGGAGGGGCAACAGGGGCTTCCCTGAGGGGTGTAGAGCCATTTGTAGGAGCTAGAATCTGGAGCTCAGAGGCAGTGCTAGTCCAACCAAGAAGGGTCATTCTGGCTCTGATTCCAGCCAATGCATAATAGACTAACGTCATCAAACACTTCCTCTCAAGCTTCAGGCAGTATTTTTCCATCCACCCAGAACTTCCACCCCTCCTATATCCTGAGTCATCTTAAGGGAGTTGCTCAGAATTGCTTTTTATTTCTTACTTTGAATCAGTTATAACTTTGATATGAATATATATATCCTTTACAAAAATGTGAATCAGAGAGAGGATCCTTTGCCCTCTTTCCTCTATGTAATGCATGCATCACTACTAATAATTATTCATTGTGTACTACTTTTATCCAGGGGTAAACCCTGCTTTACTGTCCACCAGCATTTCTCCAGCAATATTCCCAAACGACCGTGAGAGGAGCCATCAAATATTTTCCGAAGCTAAGATATTTGAGATATTCCTTTTAATTTCAATAACTTTATTATAAATTCAATAATACACTACTCTGAAAATTGAACATAACTTTTTTCAGCACTCAGATAAAAATTCACAGAGGCCCACAAACTGAGCAGGTTCAAAATAGGTAAGTGTTGGTTCACTGTCCTGATCATTTTGGTTTCACTTTGCCTTCAATCTTGTTCCTTTCTTTCTAGTTAGATCACGGTCTCTGATAGACAAGATAAACATGAAGTAGACACTGAATTCATCTGCTTTCTTATTATCAGGTACCATAACAACTCAATCTGGAGAAGGCAATGGCACCCCACTCCAGTACTCTTGCCTGGAAAATCCCATGGATGGAGGAGTCTGGTGGGCTGCAGTCCATGGGGTTGCTAAGAGTCGGACACGACTGAGCAACTTCACTTTGACTTTTCACTTTCATACATTGGAGAAGGTAATGGCAACCCACTCCAGTGTTTTTTCCTGGAGAACCCCAGGGATGGGGGAGCATGGTGGGCTGCCGTCTCTGGGGTCGCACAGAGTCAGACACGACTGAAGCGACTTAGCAGCAGCAATAACTCAATCTCTTTCAGTAGTAAGTAACCCTGATCTTTGTCTGTCCTTTTTGCTGGATATCTTCAACTTGTCTCTCAGGATCATCTCCTTTCTCCACCCTGCTCTGAGCCTAGAGAAGTTATCCTGGATGGGGAGTATTAATGGGTCCCCTTGCCCTCTGGTTTCTGTGTGGCTTCAGCCAAAAGGAGGGAGCACCAGAGGGAGGTGGGGGAATGCAAAGATGGTGGGGTCAGCACACTCTCTGCCTGATTCCATGGTTGGCTGGGGTCTTCCATTGACAGCCACTGCTTCTGTCTTGAGTCCCTTCTCAAACAATTACTCTCAATAGGTTCCAACTCGCTCCATATCATGTTATTTTTTCTAAACTCTTTCCATACTAAAAAAAAATCTTTTCTTTAAAATATCCTTGAATATTGCCAGTGAGCCATTGCTTCCTCTGAGACCCTCATTCATCCTTCTTGTCACTCCAAATAATGTCTCTTTCTGCTGTCATTTTTTGACCTTGGGAGAGTTTGCAAGACTCCAACCTTTCTTAGCATTTAGCCTATCTGAATATCATTCTTTCAGGATCAGACATGCTTATTTCTTTACCTTCCTTGCTTTGTTGAATGCATCCTTCTAATATTTGGACTCTTCAGAGGGTTTCCTATATAGCTGTGTGATTTATTTGGATATTTTTCCTTTTCTTTCTCATTCAAATCACTTGGAAATCCCAAACTGTCACAGAATCTCCAGGTGGGAAAGGTTCTTGGAGGTCACCTAGTCAATCTCTTCTCATTCTACATCCTCTCATGTGGCAACATCTCACACATATAAACTCATTTGTGATTTTTGTTCTTTATTTCTAGTAACAACTTAGCTGTGATACCCTCACAAATGATGGGGTGGGTTGCAGTAATGAGTCTTATGAACCTTGCCAGTTATCAAAGATTCTCCCATCTGCTTTGGAACTCTTCAGGAGAACAAGCCAGGGCTGGGAAAGCTTACAAGAGATGGAATATAAATTATTCTTTAGGAGTTGATCCAACAAGAAGCAGACAAGGAAGATTTAGCTAAATATCTTTCTATCCCTACTCCAGGAAGCATAGGATGATTAGATTTTATATCAGGGGTTTGTATTCATTGTGGTATTTTAAAGAGTTAGACTTTGGGTAAAAACAAGGCAGCTAAAATCGATCATAATGTTTATCTAATTCAATGATACTTAATAAACTGAAAAATAACAACATCAAAAATAGTGAAAACCAGTCAAAATTTTTATCAGCAGCAACCAAAAATGGAAAGGGACATAATACAAGGCCACCTGCTTCCCAGTTGGCAGTCAGGGTGGTTCTGCAGAGCAGCAGTGGAGAAAGACCCAGCCCACAACTGCCACCGCCAGCCCAGTCTTGCGCCTTAAAATCAAACCTGGGAGTTAGCATGATGGGGAAACGTTCCCCGTGAATCTGGAGAGGAGAGGACTTTCCCTTCCAAAGAGACACAAGTGGAGAAGTATGTGGTGAGCAATTAATGTAAGAAGGCACACAAAGGATAGGGCTGACTTTCCAGGACGAAAGTGAATTTATAGCATCACCCACTTTCAAAAACGTGTTTTTGGCTATCTGTCTAGTCTGCCAGACTTCCACCTATATACAAGCATCAAATGAACTTGAATATAGAAACAATACTGAGCAATCATGGGACTTATGGCTAGTGAACAGAATCTGTACAATGTCAACATTGCAATTTATTTTTTCCTCTCGATGAAAGTGCAAGGATCGTGATGGGTGAGAATTTTGTCTGTTCTGTCTACAGCTTACAGCTATTGGCCCAGAACCTTGAGAGGGACTTGCACAAAGCAGGCCCTCAGTGAGCATGTGTTGAATGAAAAAAAATGAGGATAAACTACTACAGAAATTGGGAGGAGGGGGTTAGAGAAGTGGGAAGAAGCTAATATCCTTCCATAGCATGGGGTTAATTGATACTATATAAAACTGAACCATGTAGTTAAGAAAAATTTTATGACCACAATGACTTTTATAATAATTTTTGTTAAAGCATCTTTAGGGAAACAACATGTTAGGTAGTAAAGAAATATTTAAATGAGTTTCAGAATCCTTCCAGTGTTACTTCATTTTCCTTGACTTCTGTACATAAGTAAAATCGATCTGAATATATATATACATAAAATTTTAATATATTAATATATATATAAATTTATCTATATTTAAATTTTTTAAAGACTTGAGCATATGATCCCAATTTTATGTGTGTCTAGGTATCCAGCCAGTTTCTGTGTGTATATGCATATGTATATTCTCTCTCCCTCTCTTTGAAAGATTCTAAACTGATGTTTATCTACTGTTCAATACTGCTGTTTTTGGGTGGTGAGATCTGGAAGATTACTTCTTACTTTGTACTTTTCAGAAACTGTTGAAATCTTTAGAAGGAGTATGTATGTTTTTTAATACAAACAATACTGCAATTTTTATTTAGTTAAAAAAATAAGATGATAGTAAAAGTGGATACTGGTATATCATGTTATTGCCACAGATTGAAAATGTCCAAAAATTTGGTTTTGTGTCTTTTAAAAGAAAGAATTAATGACAATTATGAGGAAAGAATGTAGGTTAAATGTTGCTTTGCTGGTTCACAAAAGTTGTCTTAATCTGATTCACCATTTCTACTGTTCTTTTTGAAGCAGGCTGGCACACAGGCTCTGGGGTCTGTCTTAGACTGAGCATGTGGCCATAAACTAGTTAAGATGGTTGCATTTTTAGGAGATGTAATTATTGGCTATTAAGGCTGTAATTTATAGAATCATTGCAGAATGCATTCCACTGAACAATATGTTCCTAGACTTGTCTCTTTTCCTTTCTCTTCTCATGCTAAGGACAAGGTAAATGAATAGCCTGGGTCTGCCTGGAAGTATTAGGATCACTGGGTCACACATGTTTGTCTACATGTTTTAGGAGTTTGAATGAATATATACTTAGTTGCTCAGTTGTGTCCAATTCTTTGCAACTCCATGGACTTCAGCCCACCAGGCTCCTCTGTCCATGGAATTCTACAGGCAAGAATATTGGAGTGGGTTGTCATTTCCTCCTCCAGGGGATCTTCTTGACCCAGGGATGGAACTCACGTCTCCTTCATTGGCAGGCAGATTCTTTACCAATGAGCCACCTGGGAAGTCCCAATTGAATGAATGAGTGAGTATTACTCTCGCTACCTATCTTCATAAATAACATATTTTCAAAATCACCACATTCTTAGGTCACATTAGAGAATGCTGTTTTAATTTATCTTAGACAGGAGATATGGCAGGATACCCAGTGAAAAGTGATGAGTTATGGACTTAGGAGACTTGGGTTCTATTCCTTGTAGCCCTGTTGGTCAACACACCCAACTTCTCTGACTCAGTTTCCTTATCTGGAAACAAGAGGACTGGAATTTCTTGACCCTGGTTGTACGTTCGAATCACCTGGGAGGATTTACCAATTAGTGATGTCTTGTCCCCATCCCAAGCTCTGGGGAGCTTAGATACTGTAAAGTCTATAAAGCTATTCAGGTGATTCTAAGATATAGTCAGATTTAAGGACCATTAAGTTACTTGATAATCAAAAATATCCATCTTACATCACAGACTATCCTGCTGCAGGCTCTGTCCTGGCTCCCCAACACTCTGAGAAAAGAGGTGGCCAGACTGTATCAGTTCCTCCCATGGTGTGTGGCCTGGAGATCCTCGGGAAGAAGGTAAAAAACACCCTAGCTATCTTAGCAGAGAAGCCAAAAGGGGAATGACATCAGACTCTTTGTTTCAAGGACATATCATGTAGGGTTTGGTATTATCTTCAGAAGTCACTGCTCCTTTTTTTATTTTTTTTTAATTGGAGTATAGTTGATTTACCCTGGTGTATCAGTTTCTACTGTACAGCAAAGTGAATCAGCCATATGTATACATGTATCCCCTCTTTTTTGGATTTCCTTTCCATTTAGGTCACCACAGAGAAATGAATAGGGTTCTCTGTGTTACAGTAGGTTCTTATTAGTTATCTATCTTATATATAGTATGTATGTCAATATATACACATACATAGTATATATACATAGCATGACTCCCAGTTCATGTCACCCCCCTTTCTCCTTTGGTGTCCATACATTTTTTTCTCTAGTCTGTGTCTCTGTTTCTGAGAAGCTGCCACTCCTTATTTAATTTGGCCATTAAGAGAGTCTCTTCCCCTCCACTTGCTCTCGTTGTGATGGAGGGAATGTGCGTTGCTGCCAAATGGACTTGTAATGTTATTAGCTGCCTCTTTCCAATCTCTGCCTGTTGGCAGCTCACCTGGGAATTCTGAACTTCCCCCCAACCAACTGGCATGCAGATGGAGAAGGTATGTCCCCTCAAAGTGCACACTTGACCCAGGAGGCAGGGTGGGAGCTGCCAGAGGGGAAGGCAGAAGGTTTGCACACAGTCTCCACACTGCAGCCAGGCTGCCTGGGCAGCTCTGTCATCTTAGTGAGGCTGAACCACCTTCCAGGCTACTTTCCCCCAGTGTTTCCAGCTAGGGTGGGGACTCCCTGTGTTGAGAGTGGAAGGGCAGCGGCAGAACACACACATTGGCCCTTGTCTGGGGGTGCACATCATTGAGGAGCGGGGACAGCAGCCACATCATTGAGGAAGGGGGACAGCAGCCAGGCTTGCAACTCCCACATTCCCCTAGATTTTCCTTTAGCTCCTCTGACTCCTGGTCCAAGTGATCATCTCTCTGATGATGGGAGCATCGGCCAGCAGGACCACTGTGTCATTAAGGGAGGCAACGAGAACTAACATGTTTCTAGTCTTATGGGTTCCAGTGTGTGGGGGGGCCCCAATGATTCCTCTCTCTCCCTCTATCTTACATCCATCTTCCCTCCTGAATGCCCATCCTTCAGACTCTGAGATCCAACATCAGGTGATTAGATGGGAAGGTGATAGCCTTACAGAGACTGCTTAACTAGCAACCACAATTGGGTCACATCAAACCCCTGTAGCAAATACATATGTTCAGGGAACTCCCTCATGGTCCAACAGGTAGGACTCTGAGCTTTCACTGCTGAGGGCACAGGTTCAATCCCTGGTCAGAGAACTAACATCCCACAAGCCATGTGGTGCGGCCAAGAAAAAAAAAAAACCACATATATTCATATTTATACTTTAGTGATATTCATACACAGAGTCCTATGTTCTAGAGCTTCTGTTTCTCTGATTGAGCCCTGAGTGACCTTCTTAAAATTCGTATCTGATCACATCATGCCTATTTAAAACTTCCAGTGTTTTTTCCCACTGCTCTCAAGACCAATGTCCCTAGGCATCCCTCCAGCCTCCCATCAGGCCAGGCTGCCCTGCCTTATTCTGCTCCCACCTCCATGATCTTTTAGTCCCACCTACTTGCTGTGGTATCTTGCACATGTGGTCCCCTCGGCCTGGCTCTCTCTTTCTAGCCATCTCTACCTGGCTTTAATCTTTCACATCTTTAGCTCAAATGTCAGCCTAGTGAAATTCTCTCATGGTGATTTCTTACATCACCACGTCCCTCTCCTCTGAGCATTGTCACATGCACAATAGTTCATTTATCTGTGGGACTTCTTGCCCAATATCCCCTCCACTGGATTATAAGCTCCAGGAAGGCAGCGTGGGCGATTTTCCTTTTCATTGTGTGTTCCTTACACCTAATACCTTGCTTGGCATACAATTAACTTCCCTTCCTGGCACAAGAAATCTCAGTGAAATAAATGAATAAATGAAAGATGCTCGGCAGATGAAGAAGATGGCAGAGGAGCAGCAGGAAACAACAAAGGGATGAGACGTACTGGAAGGCAAGGCTCGGAGCCCGGCCAGCCCAGGGGTTCTTCAGGGTCAGCCACTGTGGGGAGGCCAATCTTGACGGCCCACAGTTGGTTGCTGTGTTTTTGTCCATCGAGATATAAGGAATTATTAACTCATGTAAGATGGATAGGTGTTATGCACTAAAACAGATTTCCCTTTTTCATGGCCAATTTTTGCTAATGATTTTTCAAAGTCACGAGCACTAATATCCTTAACTATCGAAGCAATCACTATATAGCGTTGAACCTTTTTATTTTTTTCTCTTGAACTCTGAATTTCTTGAAAGTAAAAGTAGAATTTGGAAATGAAATATATCATCCTTTTCAGAATAAATTAGTGTCTATGGAAAAAAAAAACAATGAACACATTCATGAATTATGGTTGAGTGTTCACCTTTCTTTCCAATGATAATTTAAAGAAGAAAAGCCCTCTGCCTTGATTTCAGCTGATTTTTCCCACGTGCTTGTATCTGCCAAAGCATGTTTGAATTTTGGTCTCTGCCTCCCGCCAGGACAAGCACCCTCCTTGGCTCTGGACACAATTCTGGCACATGAAGTCTGATTGGAAGGTTCTAGAAGACCAGTGCTTATCTGCGGCCCCACAAGGAAGTCTCCAGCAACCTGGAGGATCAAGTGTATATCTCAGAACTGGACTGAGAGCCAGACATCTGGGTTTAGTCCTTGATTCCACTCCTAACTCATCATGGGACCCAGCAGAGTCCACTTAGCCAACTACTCCGAGTCTCCATTGTCTTGCCTGTAAAATGAGTCAGCTGAGCAGAAGATCACAAAGGACTCTTAAACTCTAGTATGTTATGATTCTACATGTACCCTTTCTGACAGCTATTATGGTAAATGACTTTTATTAGACAAATACAATGACTTTGGGGAAGATTGGTGGAAATTTATGAAATTAGTACTTATCTGTATCTTTCCCATGACAATGGGCTTATAATTAAAACTTTTCACCATTGTCCCAACATTCTCTTTCTTTTCCCCACTAAACCTTTTCTTCATATCCACACTTGGGACTTGTCCAGGCACTGAGATAGCTGATGTGAGAGGCTTCAGTCTACACTAAGAATCACAGCCCTTTAAAATCTTCTGTTTTATTCGGCAACAGAGGTTTAGCATTCATCTATTTTAAGGACCCATTTAATTTTTTAAGAAAACTTTCTGTAGTTTTCCTGCACTTCGCTGTTCCTGCCATCTGCTATTGAGTCTTTAACTACACAAGTGTGTTTATTCAGCATGTGCTCTCCCTGGACCCAAACTTTAAATTCTACTTTGACTTTTATTGTTAATTTGAGAATGTGCAATTGACTCAGAAAAATTTATGAAAATTAATTCAATAGACTCATTTAATTAATGTGACTCCAAGATTCTTATTCACATGAGATAGGCTTCAGCTTCAATAATTTGCACAGAGCATTCAAACTTGAATACAAGCCATCCAAAGAGTTCTGTTGTGGGATTTTTTCCCCCTGAGTCTCAAAAAACAGTTTGTATCTAAATGACAGGAAAATACAAAGCAGCCATAATTATTGATGGATCTTGGGAAGTAAACAAGTATACCACCGAGGAGATTATAACTCACGACACTTAGTTTTCTAATATCCTCTGGACCATGCATCAGAGGCCCTGGGGATCCGGTGGCAGGATACAGGTGATAGTCTTACATTCAGATGCTGGAAGGACCTTTACAGTAAAGTTTCCCTGGTGTTTTTTTGGGGGGATATTTCTGTACATCAATTTAAGTGATTGTCCCTCACCACACTATTACTCGGTGCCTGCCCTTAACCCCAGGGAACAGTCAGGGAAATCTCACTTATTGCCTTGGGAGGGAGTGACTCAGCAGAACCGGCAGACCAAGAGTAGCATCTCTGAGTCTGAGTCTCAAAAGCCCATTCATTCTTTGCCCGCCCCCAGGAAAAGCAGGCTGTGTGTGGACTGGTGGCCCAGGAGAGAAGGAAAAGAGGCAGAGAGGCTGACCTCCCCTGAGAGGCAGGGGTACCCAGCTGCACAGTTGAAAGAACAAAGATTTGGGCATCTGGGACATAAATAATTCACATCCCTCAACCTCCCAAGGGAAATGTAGTGAATCCGTGAGGTCCCACACCTCTTTGCGCCCCTGCCCTCACAATCTGTATTCCCAGCACGATTCAGGAACAGAATGAAGGTGTCTGGCAGATGGGCCCGAGACTCCCAATAGAGTTTTCATAGCTAACTGGTAAATCTGGTATTTTGTGTGCTTCCAAATAAAGGGCCAATGAAGCGATGAAACAGCAAGAAAGAAATATCACTACTGCTGGTACAAACAACTGGAAACATTTTATGGAATATAGCTCCTACTATGTAGCAGATACTATTTTAAATATTGCTACATATAACTCCTTTAATCATCCCCACAATCTTATGAAGTGGGTATCTACTATAAATAGCTCTAATTTATAAAACTGAAACACAGAGACTGAGTAAAGAGGTCAGGACACACAGCCAGTAATAAGTAGAGCTAGGATGCAAATCTAAGGAGTCCAGCTCCAGAGGCAAAACTGAAGAGGCCTTAGAGTTAGGACAAAGAGGATGTAGCAATGACACATGTGGACTTGGAGGACAGGAAGGTGGGAGGCTAGCGAACGGATGCCATCCCGGAGAAATGACCACAGACTCTGGCCAAGGTCCAGAAGAGCTGCCCACCTTCCATATTGGGAGACCTCACCATGCCCCTGCCCCCACAAACTCAGATGTCACTCTGAGAAAAAGCATCTCACACAGAAATAAAGTTCAGTTACAGAAGAGTAAAGCTATATTTCTTGCACAGCTGTGTGTAAGGACTGTACGAGTTATGGCATCCGTGTGGAAGGTAACAGTTTACGAGGTATACATCATGGAGACCAATGAGGAGCACAGTCTACCAACTTTGTTTGAAAGAAAATACATACCTATGTTTCTCTGCTTTGTTTGAAAAAAAAAATATGTAAAATGTTTCTCCCACATATATTCTTTAAGTTATAAACACATGCTCCTGGTAAAAAAAAAAAAAATTCAAAGATGACCAAGTTGAGTAAATAAAGGACCTCGGTCACCACTTCTCGTCTATTGTGGGCTGAACTGTGTCCCCTTCCTGCCAAATTTGCATGTTGACATCCTACCCCCAGAATGTCAGAATGTGGCTGCATTTAGAGACAGGAACTTTATAAAGATAGTTAAATTAAAATGAGGTCATTAGGGTGGGCTGAAATCCAATATAATAATGTCCTTCTGAGAAGAGATTTAGACGCAGACACACACAGAAGGAGACGACGTGGAGACACAGGGAGAAGATGGCCATCCACAAGGTCAGGAGGGAGGCCTTCTGAGCTGGGACATCTGCCTCCCAACTGCGAGGAAATACATTTCTACTGTGTAAGCACCCAGCGTATGGTACTTGGTTATGGCAGCGTGAGCAAATAAATATGCCATCTTTAATTGTTCTTACTCTCTCTGAGTTTCCAGGAACCAGAATTCTTTTTTCATTCCCACGTTTGGGGGAGGGAGGGTAGAAAGAGATGTATATATTAAAATATTTATATTTTAAAATAACTATTAAAATGTATTAAGTTCAGTTCAGTTCAGTCGCTCAGTCGTGTCCGACTCTTTGCCACCCCATGAATCGCAGCACGCCAGGCCTCCCTGTCTTTCACCAACTCCTGGAGTTCACTCAGACTCACGTCCATCGAGTCCGTGATGCCATCCAGCCATCTCATCCTCTGTCGTCCCCTTCTCCTCCTGCCCCCAATCCCTCCCAGCATCAGAGTCTTTTCCAATGAGTCAACTCTTTGCATGAGGTGGCCAAAGTACTGGAGTTTCAGCTTTAGCATCATTCCTTCCAAAGAAATCCCAGGGCTGATCTCCTTCAGAATGGACTGGTTGGATCTCCTTGCAGTCCAAGGGACTCTCAAGAGTCTTCTCCAACACCACAGTTCAAAAGCATCAATTCTTCGGTGCTCAGCTTTCTTCACAGTCCAACTCTCACATCCATACATGACCACTGGAAAAACCATAGCCTTGACTAGACGGACCTTTGTTGGCAAAGTAATGTCTCTGCTTTTGAATATGCTATCTAGGTTGGTCATAACTTTTCTTCCAAGGAGTAAGCGTCTTTTAATTTCATGGCTGCAGTCACCATCTGCAGTGATTTTGGAGCCCCAAAAATAAAGTCTGACACTGTTTCCACTGTTTCCCCATCTATTTCCCATGAAGTGATGGGACCAGATGCCATAATCTTCATGTATACATTTTTAAAAATTTATAAAATTTTTATGCATAAAAATTATATATATAATTGTATCATAAATTCACTATTTTAAACATACCGTTTGATGAACATCAGTAACTGTATACAGTTGTATAACCACCATCACAGTCAAGCTAAAAAAGTTCTCAAAACTTAACAGAGTTCCCTGGGGCCCCTTCATCATGGATTCTCTTTCCAATTTCATTTGTAGCTCTAGGCAACCGATGATCTGCTTTCTTTCATGATAGTTTTGCCTTTTTTATTAATAGAATTTCAGATAATTGGAATATTAGCTTTATGTTTGAGATTATTAAGTAAAAAGGCAATGTTGCCCTTTATTCAATTATACTTTTTATTTACAGGGAGGTAAAAATGCAAAAGGAAACATGAGTTAGGGATCTGAAAACCTCTGCTGGAATCCTGGTGCTGCCCTTGTGACCCGCTGGGCACAGGCTTCTTGTCTGTAAGATGTTACTGCCACCACCTCCCTCGTGGGCAGGATTGTGAGATGTTGTCTCGATGTGTATCCACAACCTGCTTAGAAAGTGGTGGGTGGGTTCTCTTTACAGACATGATGTGCCCCGGATTAAAACCAATTCCCTTCCTCTGAGTTTTTCAGTGGTCAGAAATAGGGCAAGTTCCCTGTATTTGCTGTTCACAAAGACATTGCCTCAAGAGGACCAGGACTTTTTGGAATTCAAAACCTGTGCCAAAACTGAAGACTCACCCTATATTTAGGCTATACAATTTGGGCATATATATAAATATATAAATAATATATATTTATGAATATATATTTATATATATTCATAAATATTTTATAAATATATATTTATATAATATATATATATTTATAGTTTTAGGCCAATTTTGAGCCAACAATTAAGTTCCTTTCTTTTTTCATCCTACATGAATACTGGAGTGGGCTGCCATTTCCCTCTCCAGGGGATCTTCCTGACCCTGGGATCAAACCCATGTCTCTCTGTCTCCTGAACTGCAGACAGATTCCGTACAGCTGAGGCACCCGTTAACTGGCTACACCCCAGTACAAAATAAAAAAAATTTTTTTTAAGTTTGTGGCCATCAGATAGGCCTCTGTAAAGATTTTCAGATAGGAGGAAGCAAGACAGAAACATGAGGGGGTCCGTCAGTGCCAGGACTGGAAACAGAAGGCAGGCAAGCCCTGCTGCCTAAGATGCCGGTCAGCTTCCTTATATTGCTGCCTGCACGTGTGTGACCCTAGAAAGAAAACCCCGTGACTACTCTCATAAGGGGAAATGCTCATCTGACAGCACCAAGTTCTCCAGGTTTGCCAAGCCCTCTGTCACAAACGAATTCTTCAGCACTTTCACAAGGAGCTTCTCCACGGCAGAATGAAAGGTTAATACGTAACAGAAGCTTTCTCCACCATCACTCATGACTGAAAGAGGACAGGTTGAAAAGAGATTTGGGCCACGTTTACATATTAAAGGGCAGCTCAGTGCTGTCTTCCCCACTTGTCCCATTGAAATTCTTTGTCCAGCATCATGTTGAAGGTCCAAACCAGGTCTAAACACAGGACATCTTACAGACGAGGGGCCTCTACCCAGTGGGTCACAAGGACAGCACCAGGATTCCAGCAGAGATTTGTCAGATCCCCAACTCATGCTTCCTTTTACATTTTATTTTCACCTCCCTGTAAATAAAAAGTATAATGGAGGAAGACACCAGTGGGTGACTGGGTGAAAATCTCAGCGCATCGCCAACCAGTCTGGGGTCCCCCAGCAGAGTGAGTCAGGAGTGAACCTTGACCCCCAGCCTCACCTTCATCAAAAGGGCCCCACAGCGATGTGTTCCTTTGTTGTTTGGAGTATTAAATAAGAAGACATTTATCAAGGGCTGGTTCACCAAGAGCAAAGTCCTAACAACAAGACCCTCTACTGCGTGATTGAAGGGATACATGTCAATTGCCTGAAATTTCTTTCTTAAGAATTCTTTCATGACAAACACTGAGGAGACTTGTCTACTGGCTGCTGAAATCTCGTAAATGTGTGCCCTGTTTGCTAGAACTATTTTATAACAGTAGTCTTCAGATTTTCCTCCCCGAGTCATCCTTGAAAGAATTTTGCAAAGTGAGGCACCCCCTTACGTATTTTTAAGATAACATCTAAACATTTAGAATGACATTGAAATGGCTATGAGGATGTAATTACAGGTGTGAGGGGTATGACATCCAAGCTTGATGCACATTTTTGACAAGATCTTGGAGAGGTGAATCATTCAGTTTACAGAAAAGGACAACCGTATAAGCGAAATGGCGAACAAGGTATGCTTTCGGGTGGGCCAAGTTCTGGAAAAAAGTGTGCAAGTTGAATATTCCCCTAAAAACATCCAACCAAGTCCCCTCCAGTTAAGGCACCCCTTTCTTCCTCTTGCCCTAAGCTCTAGATTTCCCACTGACCTCCTTGGGAGTGGAAAGGAAAAGAGGATTCCAGGCAACATCTATGTATCTAATACCCCAAACAGATCATTTCTAACACCCTTTGCTTACTGACAATGACCAGGAAATGAACTTTAATAAAACAGAAACACCCACAAAAGGCACAATTTAGGCTAGATCATACCACTCCAGTGTTCTTGCCTGGAGAATCCCAGGGATGGCAGAGCCTGGTGGGCTGCTGTCTATGGGGTTGCCCAGAGTCAGACACGACTGAAGTGACTTAGCAGTAGCAGCATACCACTCTGTCATATAAAGTCTAATTTCTTGATTTGTGTGTTTTTACTTTTAAAACCAAAAAACAACAAAAAAGAGAATACATTTGATCATTAAAGCTCTTACTAAAATTCAGTGTATATTTCATACATGAACCGAAACTTATATTTACCAAAGAAAAATACAACCCTTTGCAGTTTCCACAGTTCTTGCTGTTTTCAGATACAAAATTATTAAATACAAGGAAAAATTCCTAGTGGTCACATAGAATGACAGAAATAACTTAGGTTCTGCTTCTTCATCTTTACCATCTCTGTTCTATCAATGCTTATTTTCACCAGTCATTTCAATAGTGCCAAACGAGGTTTAAGACATGGACTGTACCTAATACCAAACTGTCATACATTTACTCTCACAACGAATGCTTGCTGCTAAGTATACTAGGAGTTATAAGACTCCTGGTTCTCTAAATTAACATCTGTGTAGAATATGAGGTTATTAAGAAGAGGTATTAAAATGTGCTAACTTCAAGCTTACATATATACACACACACACACACACACACACACACATACATACATATATCATTTTATTCATTAGTAAGTGTTACAATTAAGAACTCTTAGATCAAAAAAAATACTTTTGTGGAGAGGCATATAACACCACCAACAGTATTTAGAATTGTGGGGCTTCCCTGGTGGCTCAGATGGTAAAAAGTCTGCCTGCAATGTGGGAGACTTGAGTTCAAATCCTGGGTTGGGAAGATACCCTGGAGAAGGAATTGGCTCCCCACTCCAGTATTCCTTCCTGGAAAATCCCAAGGACAGAGGAGTCTGGTGGCCTACAGTCGCTGGGGTTGCAGAGAGTCTGGACACAGACTGAGTGACTTCACTATTTAGAACTGGTGATAAAGTAAAAGTAGAACAATTGTCATTCAGTTTTACTATTATTTTAAAATAATAACAGACAGTGCCCCCTTCCCCACACCCACATCCTCAGTGGCTGCCTTTGGAGTACAGGGCTCCTACAGCCAGACCTGCCCGTGGCTCGCCAATGGGGGGGTTCATGACCTTCCTCGGGGAGTGTGAAAACAGAAGGAATAGGTGCGAGCTCGGTTTTGAAAATGAACTTGGCTTACTTCCTTCACAGTCTTGGTTAGAGCTGGACATGGGACCTATCAGAGGAGGGTGTCAGTTGCAGGCAGGAATATCTCCTGTTGAAAGTAAGTGGAATAGGTGATAACTGGATAATGACTAGAGAACAGTCAGTTAGATGGATCATGTTCCAGGTTTGTTTACAGAATCTTGACACTGTGGATGAAGTACACAGTACCCAAAGTAGAATGGCCAGTTTGGAAATATATAAGCTTGAATGATTTTCAATGGTCTCCTGACTTCTAAAAGCCCAAAGTTAGATGGATTAGACAGGGTATAATCCCAAAGTACAGCAAAGTCCAATTCATCTTCTAAAAGTAAACGTGCTCATTTACCTCCATCTCATGACATACTTTTATTTTATGTTCCTTTAAAATATCCCTCTCTCTCTCTCTCTCCCCTCTCCTAGCCACATAAACCTACACATGCTCACGTGCATATATACATAATTTTTACATTGCTGTAACTATAATATATGCATAGATAAGGTATCTCACAAACACCTAAAAAAGTTCATTGTAAAACACATCATCAAAATATGCATAAAAGGAATCCCCATTGGTCAATAAATGAATAAAGAAAATGTTTTTCATATATATATATAGTGTCTATATTCATATGTATATTTGCATATATATACAATGCCATAATATTCAGCCAAAAAAAGGTGAAAATCCTATCATTTAGGACAATATGGATGGACCTTGAGGGCATTATACTAAGAGAAATAGAGAAAGACAAATATCATATGATCTCACATGGAGTGGGTTACCATCTCCTTCTCCAGGAGATTTTTTTTTTTTTTAATAAGGCTTAAAATGTATTTTAATAAGTTCATCTTGCATTATTCATTTCTCAGAAAAACTTCAAAGGTATTAGGGACAAATCAAACATAGTACACCAATAAAAAATGCACAGCATAACTACCTAAGATAGGCAAAGCTAAGAGCTACCGTCTGACATTCAGCATACAGCAACCCTGTTCTCAAGATTGTACTAGGCCTATCAAGAAAGCTGTGAATGGCAACATCACAGACACAAAAGGGCCATTTCTGGGTTATCCTTACCCAAGAAAAAGATGGAGGCAAGTTTAACACAAGATTTTTTAAAGATACACTAAATGAAAACCTCTAAGAGAAAATGTCTTCCTTGGGACATGAAAGGGTAATATATGGGACATAATGGAACCGTATGTATGTTGTCTGTGACCTCTGTGGACATATGCCTGAATTCCCACCTGGGAGTGATTGGAACAGTGGGGCCAAGGTCACTGGGGGATGTTTGGTTTTTGTGGTATATGTGGCAGGATCTCTGGGGTGAGACAGTGCACTAAGTTGTGTCTGACTCCTGCGACCCCATGGACTGTAGCCTGCCAGGCTCCTCTGTCTATGGGATTCTCTGGGCAAGAATACTGGAGTGGGTTGCCATTTCCTTCTCCATCCAGGAGATTTTCCCAACCCAGGGATCGAATCCATGCTTCTTATGTCTCTTGCATAGGCAGGCAGATTGTTTATTGTTGAGCCATGGGGTTAGTGTATAATACATTTTCTGTGTGACTTCTGAGTTATTGGCTATGTTTTAAATAGATATTCATTTGCTCAAGCTTGCTCGTTTTGCTGTTCAAATCTTCTATATGGTACTTTCTCATTTACTCTTTGCCTATCTAATCAGTTATACTTAGAAACAGGTGTATTAGAATTTTCCATCATAATTAGGGATATGTTCATTTCTCTTTGCAGGTCTATCCTTTTTGGTGTTTCATACATTGAGACTGTGAAAAATTCTTGAATAGATGGGTATAACAGACCACCTTATCTTCTTCCTAAGTAACTTGTATGCAGGTCAAGAAGCAACAGTTAGAATCGGACATGGGACAATGGACTGGTTCATAATTGGGAAAGGAATATGTCAAAGTTGTATATTGTCACCCTGCTTATTTAACTTATATGCAGGGTACATCATGCGAAATGCTGGGCTGGATGAAGCACAAGCTGGAATCAAGATTGCCAGGTGAAATATCAATAATCTCAGATATGCAGATGATACCATTCTTAGAAAAAGTGGTAGAAGTGAAGAAGAACTAAGGAGCCTCTTGATGAAAGTGAAAGAGGAGAGTGAAAAAGTTGACTTAAAACTCAACATTCACAAAAAGAAGATTACAGCATTCAGTCCCATCACTTCATGGCAAATAGATGGGGAAACATGTGGGAGACTTTATTTTCTTGGGCTCCAAAATCACTGCAGATGGTGACTGCAGCCACAAAATTAAAAGACACTTTCTCCTTGGAAGAAAAGTTATGACAAACCTAGACAGTGTATTAAAAAGCAGAGACATTACTTTGCCAACACAGGTTCATCTAGTCAAAGCTATGGTTTTTCCAGTAGTCATGTATGGATGTGAGAGTTGGACCATAAAGAAAGCCGAATGCTAAAGAATTGATGCTTTTGAGATGTGGTGTTGGAGAAGACTCTTGGGAGTCCCTTGGACTGCAAGGAGATCAGTCAGTCCTAAAGGAAATCAACTCTGAATATTCATTGGAAGGACTGATGCTGAAGCTAAACCTCCAATACTTTGGCCAGCTGATACGAAGAGCTAACTCATTAGAAAAGACCCTAATGTTGGGAAAGATTGAAGGCAGGAAGAGAAGGGTACAGCAGAAGGCCAGATGGTTGGATGGCATCACTGACTCAATGGACATGAGTATGAGCAAGCTCCAGGAGTTGGTGACAGACAGGGGAGCCTGGCGTTCTGCAGCCCATGGGGTCGCAAAGAGTTGGACATGACTGAGTGACTGAACAACAAACACACTGAAGCGATGTTATTAGGTATACACAAATTTAGAATTTTTATATGTTTTTGGTAAACAAAACTTTTTATTTGTATTTACTCACCTTTGTTTTTTCTAGTTATGTTATTTTGTCTTAAATTCTTTTTTCCTGATATTACTATAGTCATGCCAGCTTTCTTTTAGTTAGTACTTGGTCTATTTTTCTCACTTTACTGTATTTTAGGAAAATCTCTTATAAATAGCATATAGTTTGCTTTATAAAAAAAATACAGTCTCACAATCCTATTCTTTTAAATGCAGAGCTTATTATTTATGTATATTGTAATTATTCATGTATTTAGACCAATTTCTCACTAGCGTATATTATGTATTTTCTTGATTTGCCTTTTCTGTTTGTGTGTGTGTGTATACACACACACACACACACACACACACACACACTCTTTCCTTTTTCATGCCTGTTGGATTGAGGTTTTTCTTCTCTCTCTGAGGAGAAGATGTTCATATCCTATTTCTGTACTTCTGGAAGTTCCCTAGAAAATTTAAGACACAATGCAGTAGCAAGTAGAATAACGGTTCCCTCCCCACCAAAGATATCCACATTCTTTTCCTGGAGAGAAGGCAATGGCACCCCACTCCAGTACTCTTGCCTGGCAAATCCCATGGACAGAGGAGCCTGGTAGGCTGCAGTCCATGGGGTCGCTAGGAGTCGGACATGGCTGAGCGACTTCACTTTCACTTTTCGCTTTCATGCATTGGAGAAGGAAATGGCAACCCACTCCAGTGTTCTTGCCTGGAGAATCCCAGGGACGGGGGAGCCTGGTGGGCTGCCGTCTCTGGGGTCGCACAGAGTTGGACACGACTGAAGCGATTTAGCTTAGCGTAGCATATGAATATATTACCTTATATGACAAAAGAGGCTTGGCGTATGTAATTGGGGATCTTGAGGTGAAGGAGATTATCCTGGATTATCTGGGGGGATAGGAGGGCCCAGTGTATTACAAGGGCTCTTTAACATGGAAGAGGGAGACAGAAAACTCAGTGGTTGATTTGGCTAGGTGTTGCTGGATTTGAAAATCGAGAAAGGGGTCATAAGTTAAGGACTGTGAGTATCCTCTAGAAGTTGGAAAAGGCGAAAAACACATTTTTTTCAGAGAGTGTCCAGAAGGGAACACAGCCCTAGCAAATATCTTAATTTTAGCCTCATAAGACTCATTTTGAACTTCTGACCCCAGCATTGTAAGATAATAAGTACATGTTGATTCAATGATTTTGTTATTAAATTTAATTTGTTATAGTAGCAATGGTAACCTAATACAGATATAAATCTTAACATCCATAGCAGTATTATCCAATAATACATTTCTGAAATTATGGGAATGTTGTATTACTGTCCTGACCACAGGTGGCTATTGAGTACTTAGAATGAAGATAATTGATTTTGTTTTATGTAGTTCATGTTTTTAGGATTAATCACTCTGTCCCTTACTTACTATTTCCTTTTGCATCTTAGACTTTCTCTGGGGTAATTTTCCTTCTTTCTGAAGTATATTCTATAGAAATTCCTTTGGTCAATGTATGCTAATAATACATTCCCTTCATTTTTACATGATAATTGTGCTCTTGTTGAAAGATAGCTTCATTACATGTAGATCTTTAAGTGGCTGTTATTTTCCCTAAACACTTGGAAGATTTTCTTCCATTGCCCTATAGCTCCCATTTTTATATGAAAGGTCACCTGTCAGTCATTTTTTTGAATAAACAGTCTGTCTTTTCTCTCTAGTTGTTTTGAAGATTTTATTTTTGTGTTTCTCCAATGTGAAGTGAATGTAGCTAGATATAAATTTATTTTCTTTTGTCTTGCTTGGAATTGGCTTGAGTTTTAGAAGCTGAGGACTGAAGTTTTTAATCAACTCTGCAAAATTATCAACAAAATATCTTTAAATCAAGAAGGAATAGAACAAATGAGAATGAATGACCCTTCCCATTTTTCTATTATTTCCTTCTGAAAATTTGATTAGGTGTTGGGATTTCTCACTTTTTTCTGCAACCTTTCTTTTATACTACTTCTGTGTTTGCCTTTCCTGTTCCATCCTGTGAACTTTCATCTGATTTATCTTATAGTTCATTATTTCTCATTTTAACTAAGCTAAATCTGCTGTTGAACATTTCTATTGTTTCTAATTTCAATTATTATATTTTTCACTTCTAGAATTTTCATTTGGCTCCTTATCAAAGCTCTTAGTCCTTTTTGAGAGTACACAATGCTTATTCCTTCAAGTTATTTCCAATTTCCCTTATTTCTTTTAAAAAATATTAGGTAAAATATATGAAATATCAGATATTGACCAGTTTTGACTTGCAAAATTGACAATTTCATATGCTCTGACCTAACAACTAGTCTATATATGATAATTTCAACATTCACAGTCTTTATGGGTTGGATTCTTCCATTTGTGCTTTCTGCTGACTCATGCTAGCTTGCTCTCTTACATTTCTAGAGATTTTTGCTTTTTTTTTCTGGAAATTTTTGAGGTCCATATTTAAAGTGTGTTCCTTCAGACAGGAGATGTGTTTGCTTCTGCCAGGTACCTGGGAGCAGTACTGAAATGGAGAAACTTTATATTTTTTTTGCTTGTCTTTTTTGGGGCAGGGGTGTGGGGCATACAGGGTTTGGTGAGACACACCAGCAGGGTGAGATTTAGGATTTGGAATTATCTAGGGAGATATTTTTCCTTCTTTCTTTCACTCTAATAATAACCAAGGCTGAAATGATTATTCCTGTCACCTCCCTTTCTGAAGCTCTTTAACCCTAGTTCAACCAAAAATGGAATTGCCTTTCAGGGGTCTCTAAAGTGACTGTCTCCCTACTCAATTTTATTTCTTAAGACCCACATGCATAGGCTCTAAAAAGTCAGGTCCTGGACTACCTGGGATTGATAGATGTCCCCTAAAAGGCTAATCCGCTCCTAGCTGACTTTTCTGGATTCTCACTTTCTAGATTATAGCCTTGAAAGATTTATCTTACTTTCTTATCGGTTCAGTGTTCTGAACAAAGCGTGTTCTTCTGACATCTACTGTGTGACCAGCAACAGAAGTCCCCAATTCCTTTTATCATTAAACATTATATCTGGTTTACTGCACAGTCTGAACTCACTGAGGGACAAACATGAAATGATTTTCAGTTCAGTTCAGTTCAGTCGCTCAGTCGTGTCCGACTCTTTGCGACCCCAAGGACTGCAGCATGCAGATCCTTCCTTGAAATGATTTCACTTTTCTCTAATCACTGCCCTCAAACACGTAAAGGCAGATCTCCTTTGCCACATTGATTCTGGGAAAAATTGAGGGCAGGAGGAGAAGGGGACAACAGAGGATGAGATGGTTGGATGGCATCATTGACTCAAGGAACATGAGCCTGAGCAAACTCTGGGAGATGGTAAAGGATAGGGAAGCCTCACATGCTGCTATCCATGGGGTCGCAAAGAGCTGGACGTGATTGAGCGACTGAACAACAACGACATCTTGGATAGACCCTTTAGCTTTCTGGTCACTTGTGTTTAAAATTTAATCCCAATTTAAATCTTATTTCTTTTCCTTCTACCAGTACTTGTGAGAGGGACTTGTAATTGGGTGAGCACTGATATTTCCTCTTTCTCCCTCTTTTTCAGTCTTCATGGAGATCCTTCCTTGAGACTCCAAGGGTCACAGGGATCCTGGGGACCATGATCCATATCTTTTTCCTTGGATATCATACCACACCATGGTCCCTATTTTCCTGTTGGTGTGAGCTGCCCCATCCAGCCTCTTAGCTTGAAGAAGCAGACATCACTCTTAGTTTATATATATCCACAAAGTCAAAGAGATACTTGCCAAGCTTCCCATGAATTTTTCCATATTTTTCTTCCTGGTGGCAGAAATAAGAAAGAACTGGCTCCCCTGGTGGTCCAAACGGTGAAGAATCTGCCTGTAATGTGGGAGACCTGGGTTCAAACCCTGGGTTGGGAAGATCCTCAGGAGGAGGGCATGGCAATTCACTTCAGTATTCTTGCCTGCAGAAGCCCATGGACAGTGGAGCCTGGTGGGCTATAGTCCACAGGGTTGCAAAGAGTCGGAACGACTGAAGTGACCTACCATGCATGCATGGGTTCAAGAGTTCAATAAGAACCTAGTTAGAGGGAGGATCCAATGTGCCACTTCTTGGGGCAGTCCTAATCATCACCAGTGATTCTCTTGGAGACCGCTTCACTTGGTTTAGAGGGGGAAATACCTGGATATAGGAAGTGTTGTTTAGAAAAAACTACAACAGCGACTCTGAAGAGGGTGCTCTTTGGACTTCCCAGCCCACTCTCCATCCCAGCAGTTTGCTTATATACATCAGGATAAAGGTGGGAGGGAGTGTTTCAGACACTAGAGATAGTCAACAAGTGCTAGCTATGATAAGCTCTACAAATACTGCTATCATTAATTCTCATGAAAATAATACCCTGAGGGCATATTATCTAAACAATATCCAGGGTAGAACTGGATTCTGTAGAAGTTCCTGAGCCAATGATATGGTTCTTGGACCTAGAAAATGATGTCTTAGAACCCAAAATTAGGCTAAGTGTCATAATCCAAGTTTTATATTAAAATAATTTCAATTTTCCTCTGGCAGCAACTGTGGGTAGAATTAGGCTTTATCTGTGTAGACCATGCCTTATTAATGTCAATGTGTTTAAGGGGGAAAAAAGCCTTTATGGATGATACAATTACAACATCTAAATTCGGCTTAAAATTTTAAAATATATAACATGTACCATAATTACTTTAATATGCCAGTAAAATGTTTTATGCTTCCATAAATTAAAGTTCTATCTGCTACCATTGTAGAATAGAATGACAAAATAAACTGCAAAAAGGAGTTAGGCTGAAAGCTAATGGTCTACATGTTCACAATCTTTACATAGACTTCCTGCCAGCAATATGATTTTGCTAGAGTCTACCTACCAGCAACACGTTCAGCCAACTTAGAGTAAAGAGTTCTGTGCTATAGCAGTTGATTTACGAAATCAATAATTGCTGCTAACCTACCACACCTTGTTATAAGCACAGTGCCCATGATAGTTTCTGATTCTTTCTTTTAAAAAGACTCAGTGACTCTGGGTTAATCCAAAATAAATCTGGACTTCATTCTCTCTTTAAATTTTATTCCACTTTGAACCAGACTTTTTAATAGAAGTGTTAAAAAAGAAATGTTAGAGTCCAAATTAGAGGATCAGGTGGTGTATTTTCACTTTTAATAAATGAGCTGTCTTTTCCTTTTTCATTCCACTTACCATTTCTTCTTGAAGGAAAAAAATCAAACAAGGAAAAATATGAAAAGATGAATTAATGTGACATTTAGAGTAAGATTTTAATGGCACCAAGGCCAAGAATATCAGAGTTACGCCTTTTACTTTCTCAATGATAACTTGACAGGATTTCAGGATGTTCGCTGAAGTGAACTTCAGAAAAAGAAAGTGAAAATGTACACTCTGAAGGAAAATGTGTTACAGAAGAGTTATATTTGTTAAGGGAAATACAGCATAGTCAATATTTAATTAAGCATTGTCTTTTTTCAGAGTTGGCCCCTTGGAGGCTACATCCTTATTTCAAGCAGTACTGGCTGTGCTACAAATATTTTTGGAAATCCTCTTCAGAAATAAACTTATGTACCAGTTTCTAAGGACAACAAGGAAACCAGCTTCATTTATTCAACCATTCCTTATTTAAAGCAAAATTGGCATTCTTCCCTAGCAACCGGCCTTACCCAGACCTTCCTTGCTTCCCTGCTGGCTCAGACAGTAAAGAATCTGCCAAAATGGCCAGCATTATGCCCCAACCTGGAGACACTATACATGAGTTGCTGATATCCCAATCTCCATAGACGCTTTGGTTCCTGTTCTTCCCAAAACCAAGGTCTCTGAATTTTCTTCAATGCTGTGAGCTATTTTGTTTTATCAATAAATTCCACTACTGCTTAAAAAAAAAAAAAGAATCTGCCTGCAATGCCAGAGACCTGGGTTGGATCCCTGGGTTGGGAAGATCCCCTGGATGAGAAGCCATCCAGTATTCTTGCCTGGAAAATCTCTGTGGACAGAGAAGCCTGGCAGGCTACAGTTCATGGGGTCGCAAAGACTCAGACACGACTGAGTAATTAAGCACAACAGACCTTACTCACCAAACTGAACTCAAACTACCTTTTAATGAAGAAAAAGAAAAGAAAATTTAATTTTAATCATGAAATATTACATGCAATATGTACTATTTAAATTCTTTAAAGAAAATACTCATGTTACTGTGACAGAGGTTAAAGAAATTTCCCCGACACTCCAGGAGTTCCTTGCCTGTCTTACCTCAATCACAATACCTCCCTGTAGGTAAACAGTAGTCATTTTCATCCTTTTTCTATTATTTTTATCACCTGTTATATATTCCTTAATGCTATCATTCCATAGTTGGGTTTTTGCATGTTACATAAATGAAATCATACCATATATATCCTTCTGCATTTGACTTCTTTACTCAATGTCTTGTTTATTAGATCCATCTAAAGCAAGGGTAGGCAAACTATGACCTTGTCATCTATTTTTGAAAACACAGTTTCATAGGAATATAGCCATGCCCACTTGTTGACATGACTTCCCTGGTAGCTCAGGTGGTAATGAATTTGCCTGCAATGCAGGAGACCCGGGTTTGATCTCTGAGTCAGGAAGATTCCCTGGAAAAGAGAATGGCAATCTACTCCAGTATTTTTGCCTGGAGAATTCCATGGACAGGGGAGCCTGGTGGGCTACAGTCCATGGGGTTGCAAAGAGTTGGACACAACTGAGCGATTAACACAGACACGCTCATTGACATGTTATCTGTCGCTGATTTTGCAGAGCTCAATAACTGCAATGGCACCCCACTCCAGTACTCTTGCCTGGAAAATCCCATGGACAGAGGGCCTGGTGGGCTGTAGTCCATGTGGTCGCTAAGAGTCGGACACAACTGAGCGACTTCACTTTCATGCATTGGAGAAGGAAATGGCAACCCACTCCAGTGTTCTTGCCTGGAGAATCCCAGGGACGGGGGAGCCTCGTGGGCTGCCATCTATGGGGTCGCACAGAGTAAGACATGACTGAAGCGACGCAGCAGCAGCAGCAGCAATAACTGCAACAGAGACTTTGTGGCTCACAAAGTCTATATTATTTGCTAACACAGCCTTTAGAGAAAAAGTTTGCCAATTCCTGACTTTCATATATGACTTGATGCAATTTGCTGATATTTTGTTTCAAAATTTTGCATCTACTTTCGTGAAATACATTGTGTTGCACTTTTCTTTTTTGAATGCCATGGTCTATTTTTGGTATCATGATAATCTTAGCTTCATCAAATGAGTTGGGAAGTACTCTCACCTTCTCAATGTAGAGTGGATATTACTTCTTCCTTTGAATCTTTACATGGGAAACAAAATGGGACCCTAGTTTTGTTTGTGGGGAAAATTTTAACTATAAATTCAATTCCTTTAAACAGGTAGTTCTATTTAATTTTAAAATTCTTCATAAGTCAGTTTTGGTAATTCGTGTTTCAAGGGACTTTTATGTTTCATATATGCTGTTAAATTTGTTGGTATAAGGATATTTTTGCTTTGTATAGAATTTTAGATTGACAGTTATTTGCTATCAGCTTATTATCTTTCAGCTTCCACTGTTTCTCAAGAAAATTAAATGTCAGTCTAATTATTGCCTTTTTGAAGTTAGATGTGTCCTTTCTTTTCTTGCTGTCTTTACAAATTTTATCTTTATCTTTGGCTTCCTATAATTTTTCTATGATGTACAAGTGTAAATTTTTTTTTTTTCTGCTTGAAGATTGTTTGGCTTCCTGATTTTGTGAGCTGGTGTCTTCTATTAATTTTGAAAAGATTCTTAATTTCTCTTCACATATTGGTTCTGACTCATTCTTTCTCTCTTCTACATATATGACTCCATTAAACATTTAAATTTCTCATACTTCTATGCCTTTTATCCTCTATTCTCAATTGCTCATCCTATTCATTTTGTCTTAATTCTGATTATTTTCTGAATTACCTTCTAGTATAGCAATTCTCTTTTCAGCCACATTTAGTATGCCATTAAAAACATGCACCAGAGTTCTTAATCTTGGTTATTAAAATTTTCTGATTCTAGAATTTCTATTAAAATGTGATATGAGTATTTTTTAGTGGTTTTGTAGTTCTTTGCTGAAAATTTCCTCTTTTGCTTTCTATCTATGTGATAAACAGAGTAAAGAGTTATTTTAAAGTTATTTTAAAGTTATTTTACAGTTGATAATTTCACTATCTGGAGCTCTTTTGAGTTTGTTTCAATCATCTATTGTTTCTACTAGTTCTCATTCCTGTTAACTTATCCCCTTATGTGCCTGTTATCTCAGACTGTGTACTAACTTTATATTTGGAAAGTCATTGGTGGAAATAATTTGAGGACTAGACTAAAGTTAACTTCTTCTAGAAAGTATTTGTATCTGCTGCATCCAAGTGCCCATGGGTACTAATGATCCGGAATCACTTTTCACCAAAATCAAGAATTTAGATTTTTCTGGCCTATCCTGATTACTGGAAGTTGGTCTTCAGTCTGTATGAAGATTGAATATTTTCATTTTACTTTTCAGTCTTTCAGAGCCTTGTCTGAAAGCATGGTGAATTTCTCAGGGTCTTCATGTTCAGTGGTCTTCAGATTTCAGTTTTAGTTACTTACTCTCATCCCATGATGTTATCAAAGGTACTCCTCAGCTTTGCAATTGCCTGTTTGGTTTGTCCAATGTCCCCAGTGTAAAAACTGTTCCTAAAGCCAGGATTACATCTATGGATGTTCATATTATTATAAACCTTGGTCCAATAATTCTTCACTCTTACTAGGTCTCCAGTAGTATCAGCTTGATTCCTCCCCACCCCCAACTTTTCTGGTTGCTCTCAGCTAGATGGTTGGTTTGCACAGAATGTTCCTATGCAAAACTTTAGTTCCCAAAGCAGAGTATATGTAGGGGTGTGTGTGTGTGTGTGTGTATACATACATATATGGATTTATGACTATGCTTCTCCTGAAGATATTTTAACAAACTCTAGAAGCTTTAAAAGTTCTTGTCAGAGAGAAATTCTGGAAATAATCAAATCAATGACAGTATTCTTGAAATAAATATGCAACTTTTCAAGGAAACTATTTGAAGGGAATAACATCTATATATGTATAAATTTTGATATGCTAATTAAAAATAAGTTATATTTATATACTACTAATTGGTTAATTTAAATCATCACAAATATAAGAATAATAGGGTTACTTACAATATCCAAAAAGTATACTATATTAGGACCTCAATAAAATTTGTTATAGCATCATTAATAATTTAAATGTTTATGTGATCATAAAGTCACTCAAAAGAAATTTGTGGACTATGAAGTGAGAAATATACAGATCAACAAAATAAAAATCATGTATATACCTAGCATTACAATCTGAAAATTACTGTATAGTAAAAATTCACAAGGAAAGCTATGTAGATATACTTTTAATTGAATTCATTCCTCTGTTTCTTGATTGTGAGAGAGAAGTAGAATTGGGACTAATGGGTTGAAGCTGGCTGTGGATAAGTTTCAATTGGCTACAAAAAAGAAGTTTCTAAAAGTCAAAGTTATCCAAAGTGGGAATGAGGCATGATAACATTCATCATTGGAGGTTATTAAAGCTGAAGCTGGAGAGCACTTGGCAGGAATGTGGCAATTGTACTGATTCCCAAATTCAAACAGGCCGCATCAGATAATCTGGGTAGATGCTGAAAGCAAAGGCTTCTGAGCCCAGGAACATAGGGATGTCCTTGGATGTGTATCCTTGATAAGCTACCTAAGAGATTCTTGTTCACAGGGAATGCATCAGACACCTGTAAGGAACTGTTCCAATTCAAGAGTCTGTAAATTTCCCCATAAGGTAATGGAAACAGCACTGTAACCGTAACAAGGAATCCAGATTCTGTCTTGGTTTGGACCCTGACAAGCTGTGTGATTTCTGAGCACATGACATCATGTCTCTGAGACTCAATTTTCCTGTCTGCAAAATTAAGTGCTACTTATCTTATGGCACTTACAAGGTAGGAATTTGTTTTTCTGATGATGCCCTGGAAGAAACTAATCTTCAAAGTCCCTGGAAAATTCCTTATGACATTCAGATGACGGAGAATTATCCTGGAATGACTGTCTAAGACAGCTGGGCAAGGCCGTGCAAGCTGGCTGGTTTCCTGGAGTTGGCAGGCATTTGGCCCAGGATATGTCTATCACACGCTGGGCAGGTGGGGAGTAGAGAGGGCTGGCAGGCTGGAAGCTGGAAACTCAGAAACCTCCCCATCTTGGCTCCAATCACAATCTCTGAAACCTAGTTAATGTTCAGGAAGGAGGGCCCAATAAGACTGATCTATTGTCCTGAAAAGTGCCCTTTCTGTGGGCACCTTGCCTGGAAATACCAAGCCTCTGGAAGGTGAGATGGGTTGGCAACTTTGTTTCTTATGAATGAGCCTTCCCTCTCAAAAGCCAATGAGCCTTGGCTTTTAATCTAATATTGGATTCCCTTTCTTCCCTATTTTTCTTTCTCTAATTTTCCAGCTATGTTCTCTGAAAATTTGCTAAGCCTCACCCCTTAGAGCTCTTAATTTTTCACTTTTGAGAAAGAAATTCTATTCTAATGGCTCTTATGTTTGATCTTCTATAAATATACTTATTCCTTACCTTGGTATATTTACTCCCTGGGATGGCCTTCCTAAGTCCAAGATATCTGGTCCTCAGGTGAACCAATGGGCATCCCTTTACTGTCTCCATTTTACCAAGATCTGTGAATTCACCTATAAGTTCCTGAGAGGTGAAGCAGATTTCTTGATGTTAGCAGGGAAATTTTAAATCAAAATCATAGGGGATGGGGGTGGGTTAGCAATTATCTCAGGCTAAATAAGACTGGCACATAGCTTACAGATGAAGATACAAATGTTAGTACCCAGTCATGTCCCTGGAAGGGATTTCCAGGTGGCTCAGTGGTAAAGAATCCACCTGCCAATGCAGGAGACTCAGGAGACCAGGTGATCTGTGGTCAGGAAGATCCCCTGGAGAAGGAAATAGCAATGCACTCCAGTATTCTTGCCTAGGAAACCCCATGGACAGAGGAGCCTGGTGGGCTAAAGTCTATGAGGCTGCAAAGAGTCAGACACGACTTAGCGACTCAACAACATGTCTCTGAAAACCTCTGCCACTTAGGCTCTAATGACTCCCAAACCCATATGTCTTACAGAAAATGTTCTTCAGAACTTCAGTCCCTCACTTTCAGCTGTCTCCTGGACAATGCCACCTAAATACCCTGTATGGGTCCTCTAGGAATTCACCAGATAAACCTAATTTGTAGGGTAAAAGATCAAGAAATGCCTACCATCTCTTGTGTAACTGACTCCAGTTGATTGGTACCAACACATTAGGAAAGTTGTAAATAAATGGACCACAAAGTCTGCTTCTAAAGGGAGTCATTTGAAAAAAAAATCCACTGAGCTCTGATTTTTTTGTGTCATTGAGTTCCATGGATCCCTTTGATGGCTACCTGTGAATTCTAGAAAACTGTCTTTATTCTGATGCTCTGCTCTTCTTACAACTACATCTTTCCCTTACCTCTATCCTCATTCTTCCCTAATTCTTTCTTTCATCTTTCCCTAATTCTATTTTTCAAAGTCCATATTCTCCTTTTATTTCAATGTTGTTTTTTCTTTTCTGCAAATATATTCTTGTTCTGGGACCTTCTTCTTATATGTCAGTGCCTTCAGTTTGGAGTTTCTCACCCAGACTCACTCATTTGATCCACTACAGATGTATATATCTGCATATTTCTGTGTATTATGTTTATTTATTTGGTGTAGATAATAGTTGCTTCTTTTTTTTTTTTTTTAACTTTTTGGATGATTTGGACAAGCTGGTGAAGTTTTCAACTCAGTATAGCTGGACAGCACAGAGATGGGTCTTCCAACAGGGCTACTTCCTGCTGACGAGTATTTTTCTCATCTTGGATTTTCACCAGGCTGCTGAGAAAGTGGTGATCAGGAGTTTTCTAGAGCTTGTGTTATTGATGGCATCCTGGATGCACTGGGACACACATGCTTCTCATTAACACAGTCTTTGGGAGGAAACTTGCCCTTCTCAGCTTTCACCAGAGGCCCTTTATCATCATCTTATTTGTCTCTTCTCTCTTACTGAAATCACTGTTTACTCAACGGGTTGGTCACATGTAGGTATGGACAGTTTGTTGTCTAGCAATGGAAGAGAGAAACACTATGCTGGTTAAATCAGTTTCATTATGCCCATCATTCTTATCTGTTGTTACTGTCATTTTATTTTTTCTTCTTTTCTAATTTTTACTGAGGTATAGTTGATTTACAAAGTTGTTAATTTCTGTTGTATAGCAAAGTGATTTGGTTATAGGAATACATATACATAAATCTATTCTTAATCTTTACCTTCCAATCTTTACTAAGGAAAGGGATTCCCATTACAGAAGAGATAAGGCTACTCCCAGCTGTTGCCTCCTGGAGGTGATAAAACTCTGAAAATGTTTGAAAGGGTGTTTGCTGTTTGTGATGGGAGACTGGTTATTTGACAAAGGGTTAAAAAGGCTGGGGGGAGGCTGCTGAGCAGGAGAAAAGGGTGATGACTGTTCTGTAGATACAGCCTCATTGGCATAGTAATAGAGTGGCCATATATTTGTGGATTTCTACTCGGGTTTGGTATCCAAAGGTCTCAGCAATGTAGATTTTCTCTGTATGTGGCTCTCCACTCTACTACAAGCAATGTTAGGAGAGTGAAGAGGAATAATGGTTTCCTGAAATACCATCCCAGGGTTTTCTCTAGAGGTGGTTGGTCGGGGTGAAGAGCTTGGAGCTGCCGTGCTGGTACTAGCTGGGGCTGGGGGTCTGAACATAACACTCTTGGGATTGACTGCATCTGTGGCTGCATCAGGAGAATTGTCATGGAATTCTTCACTGGGGTAGGCTGAGGTTCTTGGGTACTGGTTGGAGTTGTCGAATGAATTTCCTGTATTCTAACTGGTAATTGTTTCTTGTACCATGACAGGTCCTGGTTGAATGATACGTTTGATACTTTGGACAGGTTGAGTATGAGATTTACCTTCTATCCTGGGGTTTAACTGGCCACCTCAACCCCAGCCTGGGCTGTGCTGGCTGTAAGGGACCTGATCTTACTTGACAGTAGACACTAAGTTAGTGTCTGGTTAAGTGGTGGTGATTCATCAGAACGTGAGTATGTTAGTCAAATACATTCTAACTCGATAGAATGGTCTACTGATGCTACTAGTGTGAGTTTTTGAGGACTCCATCATTTAAACAGAGCTATTTCTTAACTTTCTCCATTGGCTAGTGATGGTTTACGTTGTCTCAGCATTGTTAGTTATGGTTCATCTATAAGCTTTTCAGATTCCTGAATTTTGTGGTTATTATCTCCTGTGTTTGAAAGCAACTCTCCATGGATCTCTGCCATAATGTTACATCTAGACAGTGAAGCATTATTTCCTCTTTTTTTTTTTTTTACTGGACTATCTTCTCAACGCTGTTTAATACAAGGATGATGTTTACTTTCCATGTTCGATCATTATACTAATGGCCTCCAACTTTAAAAAAAAAGGATCTTAACATGTAAAATATCATGTATGAAACGAAAAAAAAAATCCTTTATCATGATTTTTGTGTCATTTCAGAAGAGAAAAGATGTATGTATTCAATCCATCATGTTAACTTGGATTCAATTTTAAATGGATTTTATGCCCCACATCTAGTCACCAAGTCCTATGGATCTTATATTCAACCTTTTTCCTCAGATGTCTTGAATCTTACATTCTTTCACAGGGGGCCCTCAAAGCACAGGTCCTGCCACTAACTAGTTGTGTGACCTTGGAAAAGTAATGTCTGCCTTTGAATTTGCAGTTCTTCAATTATAAGATGGAGATACCAGTTATTCTTTTATAGGATTTCTGTGAAGATTAAATCAGGTGTGGCTCTAAAGTTGATTTTTCTAAAGTTGTTTCAGCTGATGCTGTGGGGGTGGTTCCTTAGTTTTTGCTTAGACCCCCTCTTCTAAAGAGTCCCTAAGTAGTCTCAGATTCCCTATCTCTTCCTGCTCCATCTTTCATACACTTCTAACATAAAACTGTGATTTACCCTCCTATTTTGAAACCTCTGATGGAAGTCCATTACCTTTAGGATAAAATCCACAAGTCAAGGTTTCTTTGTAACCTGTTATTAAGGTTAAATCTAATATCCTTTTAATTCCTGTGGCTGTCCTGCCCGTGCATTCCTCTCCTCAAACATACATAACTGAATCTTAAACTCTGAACACATAAACAAGCTCATCCCTGCTGAAACCCGACATACTTTTCCTGTATTTAAACCTATGAAAATTTTATTTCCTCCACTTGAAATGACCTTCCCCAGGTCATTTTTTCCTCTTGAGTAACGCTTAGTTCTAAAATTATTTCCTGTAGTAGATCATTAGGATAATAGCCTCCAATGAATCCTGTCTCCCTATGTCAGTGTGACATTGCTACTCCTACAATAGCAGATGGAGTTGATTTCTCCATCCTCTTTAATCTAGGCTGGTCTTGGGACTTGCTTCAAAGAATAGACAGTAGTGAACTTGACATTGTATGAGTTCTGGAGCATGGGTCTGAAGAAGCCTTTCTGTTTTCATCCTCTCTCTCTTGAAACTCTTGACATCATCAGGCTGTGAAGCAGCCCAGTGTAGCATACCATGGGATGTGAGGCAACGTGGCGATGAACAGAAGCCTCAGAAAAGAGAAGGTATTGCTGCCAAGCAAGTGAGTTGAGACCATCATAGACCTTCTAGCCTCAAATGAACCAGAAGATGACTAGGACCACATGGGAAAGACCAGCAGAAGAAACTGCCCGGATTGCTAATTCACAGAATCATAATTGTGAAAGATGAAAAATCTTTATGGTTTGTGGTAGCTGGTTATACAGCAATAGATAACTGATATACATCCTCAGTGTGAAAGTGCTGCACTTAATATGCCAGCAAATTTGGAAAACTCAACAGTGGCCACAGGACTGGAAAAGGTCAGTTTTCATTCAAATCCCAAAGAAAGGCAATGCCAAATAATGCTCAAACTACCACACAACTGCACTCATCTCACAAGCCAGTAGGAAAAGGCAATGGCACCCCACTCCAGTACTCTTGCTTGGAAAATCCCATGGATGGAGGAGCCTGGTGGGCTGCAGTCCATGGGGTCGCTAAGATTCGGACATGACTGAGCGACTTCACTTTCACTTTTCCCTTTCATGCATTGGAGAAGGAAATGGCAACCCACTCCAGTGTTCTTGCCTGGAGAATCCCAGGGACGGGGGAGCCTGGTGGGCTGCCGTCTATGGGGTCGCACAGAGTCGGACATGACTGAGCAGCAGCAGCAGCAGCACAAGCTAGAAAAGTAATGCTTAAAATTCTCCAAGCCAGGCTTCAGCAATACGTGAACTGTGAACTTCCAGATGTTCAAGCTGGTTTTAGAAAAGGCAGAGGAACTAGAGATCAAATTGCCAACATCTGCTGGATCATGGAAAAAGCAAGAGAGTTCCAGAAAAACATATATTTCTGCTTTATTGACTATGCCAAAGCCTTTGACTGTGTGGATCACAATAAACTGTGAAAAATTCTGAAAGAGATGGGAATACCAGACCACCTGACCTGCCTCTTGAGAAATCTGTATGCAGGTCAGGAAGCAACAGTTAGAATTGGACATGGAACAACAGACTGGTTCCAGATAGGAAAGGGAGTATGTCAAGGCTGTATATTGTTGCCCTGCTTATTTAACTTATATGCAGAGTACATCATGAGAAATGCTGGGCTGGAGGAAGCACAAGCTGGAATCAAGATTGCTGGGAGAAATATCAATAACCTCAGATACGCAGATGACACCACCCTTATAGCAGAAAGTGAAGAGGAACTAAAAAGCCTCTTGATGAAGGTGAAAGAGGAGAGTGAAAAAGTTGGCTTAAAGCTCAACATTCAAACAAAGATCATGGCATCTGGTCCCATCACTTCATGGCCAATAGATAGGGAAACAGTGGAAACAGTGTCAGACTTTATTTTTCTGGGCTCCAAAATCACTGCAGATGGTGATTGCAGCCATGAAATTAAAAGACACTTACTCCTTGGAAGGAAAATTATGACCAACCTAGACAGCATATTAAAAAGCAGAGACATTACCTTGCCAACAAAGGTCCATCTAGTCAAGGCTATGGTTTTTCCAGTGGTCATGAATGGATGTGGAGTTGGACTATAAAGAAAGCTGAGTGCCAAAGAATTGATGCTTTTGAACTGTGGTGTTGGAGAACACTCTTGAGAGTTCCTTGGACTGCAAGGAGACCCAACCAGTCCATTCTGAAGGAGATCAGTCCTGAGTGTTCACTGGAAGAACTGATGTTGAAGATGAAACTCCAATACTTTGGCCACCTGATGTGAACAGCTGACTCACTGGAAAAGACTCTATGCTGGGAAAGATTGAGGGCAGGAAGAGAAGGGGACAACAGAGGATGAGATGGTTCGATGGCATCACCGACTCGATGGACATGGGTTTGGGTGAACTCCGGGAGTTGGTGATGGACAGGGAGGCCTGGCGTGCTGCGATTCATGGGGTGGCAAAGAGTCGGACACGACTGAGTGACTGAACTGAACTGAACTGATACATCCTTAGAGAAATATCCTAGATATACTCAAGGAAAACTCATGATTGACTCCTCTGGGCTTTGTGGGTAATCTTCTATAATAGCACATAGCTCATATAACTATTGGTCTACCTGTATCTGTTTCTCTCACTAGATTAAAAAATTTTCAAAAGCAGAGATCAAGTTTTTATTCACCATCATATCTCCCATGCCTACCCTAGTGCATGGTACAGAGGAACCATGTGCATTTATTGCCCAGGCCACAGACTCACCATTTCCTGAAATGCTTTCATCTGCTCTCTGGAACATATGTTCAAAAACATGGTAAGATTTTTTTTTATATCCTCAGCCTTTTCAGTTAATAATTCCTATATCTTGCTCTTACCCAATAGCCCTGCTTCCCTGTAGCCCTCTTAGGTGGTGGCTATCTTCCCTGCTCCATGCCTTTTATTCTATAGGGTTTGAAGATAGGTAAGCAATCTCTGTTTCTTATGGTTTCATTCAGTCTTCAATCCCTCCCTCTTCTCAAAAGAACACTTAGCTTTTACTCTCTTGATATCAGATTAAATCACCTGTAGCCCTTCCTGTGACAGTCACATACTGATTTGTGGGTCCTTGTGTCTCATTCTATATAAAGACTCACAAGTACCCTCTCTAACACTCCTCAGAAGTGATTTCAATACCTGGAGAGCTCACTCTTCCAAAATCATGACCTCCTGGTTCCTTGACTCCCACCCTATCTCAGTCACTTATTCCCATGGTCATACCTTCCATCTTGTCATCACCAATTGACTGCAATCTCTACAACCTCAGTTTCAGATATTCTACTATCCAATCACCATCTCTTATATTTCTGGCTCTCTTTCTCACACCTCCAGCTCCAAAACTGCTTTGCCACTGGAACCTAGAAATTTATTGTAATCATTACTCTTCACTGTTCTTTACCATCTTATTCTCACTTTTCCCCTTACTCAGTTAAAATTTAATGGTCAATCATTTTAGTTATTCTCTTGCCTCTCTTTGATTTATCACACTCTGATGCTTGCTATAGTCTTTTAAGGACTTCTAATGAAGTCTAATTTTCTACTTGATACATGCTCAAGCTCAAGGGAGTTGAATGTGGCTGGAGAAGGATTTGTCTCTCTTTAAATTCATAAATATTAATAACAATCAAGAGGGTCCCTAATGCTACCTAGGAGTCAAAACTCTGTTTCCCTAGTCCAATCCCTTTACTCCCCTAAATGACTATTTCATAACTTCTAATCTCTCCCCAATCCTTTAACATCTCTACCTTTTTTGCTTCCATTATTACTAAGAACATTTAAACAATTATTCGTACCCCTGTGTATTTGCTATGCCTCCCCTCCTCTTCCTATGAATACACTGTATATGTTTCTAGCTAAAGCTACCCACCTATTGGCATCACATTCAATCCCTTACCTTCTTGTGGAAATCACTCCTTGAATTTTCCCTCTTTCCTCTGCACTATTTTTCCTCTTTATTGAATCATTCCCATCATCATACAAACATACTGTGACTTTCATATTAATTTTAAAACCTACATATCCTAATCTCATTTACCTATTTAGATATTACTTGCACTTTTCCCTGTTATGAAAAACTCCTACAAAGGTTAATAAACTCGATTCACTCTCTTCCCATCCTGACTTGAACTCCCTCCAATAAGACTTTTTGCTCTCAACGCTTCATAGAACATGAACCTACCAAGGTCAGCAGTGGAGCCAATGCTGCTAAATTCAGTGGTTGATTCTCAGTTTTTATTTGACTATCAGCTATATTTCATATAGTAGATTAAATCTATTCTTGCTTGAAATACTTTCTGGAAAATTTGGCTTCCAAGAAACCATATTTTCCTAATATTCCTCACCTTCAACTGTGCTGTCTCAGTTTCTTTTGATTTCTTCTTTTCTGCATGACTAGATTCTGTATACTAGTGTATCCCAAGTTTCAGGACTCAGACTATGTTTTCTATCTGAGCTCACTCCCTTGGTGAGCTCATTAATCCCATGGCTTTAAATACCATCCATATGCCAATGACTTATGTCTCAGCTCAGTCTCTCCCTTAAAAAGCTACATCCACAAACCCAAGTGCCTACTTGTTATTTCCAGTTGAATGTATAATAGGTCCCCAAAATTTAGTATGTCTAAAAATGAAGTTTTTGCAAAATCAGACATGCAGATCAATGGAACAAGTTAGAAAGTCCAGAAATAAACATACAATTAATCTCAAAGGAGGCAAAAATATACAATGAAGAAAAGACAGTCTCTTTAATGTGTGATGCTGGGGAAACTAGACATCTACATATAAAGAATGAAATTAGAACATTTTCTAACATCATAAACTCAAAATGGATTAAAGACCTAAAGGTAAGATCAGATACTATAGAAACTCCTAGAGGAAAACATAGGCAGGGCAGTCTTTGACATAAATCACCATAATATCTTTTTGGATCTGTCTTCTAAAGTAATGGGAATAGAAATGAATATAAACAAATGGGACCTAATTAAACTTAAAAGTTTTTGCACAGCAAAGGAAACCATAACGCAACTAAAAGACAACTTACAGAATGGGAGAAAATATTTGCCAATGGTGCAACCAACAAGGGATTAATTTTCAAAATATACAATCAGCTTAATATAAAAAAAATCCAATCAACAATCAAACTCCTCAGAGTAAGCAGAAAGAAACAGAGTGATCCTACTGAAATATAAGTCAGAGCATGTCACTCATGCTCAAAGTCCTCCAGGCGTCCTAGGACCTAGAGGCTACAAGATTTAGCTCACTATTATCACTCTGACTTCATCTCTATTACCCTTTCTTCTCTTCGCTGTACTGCATTTTTCCTTTTCGGCTGTGCCATGCGGCTTATGGAATTTTAGCTCCCTGACCAGAAACTGAACCCATGTCCCCTGCAGTGGAAGCTTCGAATCCTAATCAGCGGATCACCAGGGACATTTCATTCTTCACTCTGCTGTAGCTCCCTCTTCTTGGTTCCTCAAGACTCCAGGAACATACTTGTTTTGGAGTTTTAGCCCTGGCTTTTGGGAATGCTTTTTCCCGCAACATCCACATAATTCAACCCCTCATCTCCTTCCATCTTTACTCAAATGTAACCTACTCAGGAAGTCCTTGCTTGGCCACTGGTTCCAGATTTTTAACACTCCTATCCCCCTCTTCATACTTAATTTTTCTCCTTGGTCTTTCTCACTACTGAAATTCTATAAACTTTCCTTATTATTTTGCTGTCTCCTCCACTAGAATATAAATTCCACAAGAGCAGAAATTTTCATCTATTCAATTTACTTCTAAATTCCCATGCCAATAATGCTTAGAAAATAGTAAACACTCAGTAAATATTTGTTGAATGAATGAACACATATCGAAAAAAGAACCAGATGGAACATCATCTACAAATAAAAATAAAATAATTGAAATATCTAAAAACTAGATTAAGGGTAAAATTATTTTTCAAAGGACAACAGAATGTCAACAAAAGAGATGTACGCCATGGTTCATCTCATGAAACTAGCTTACTTCACTCTGTATAATAGGGTCCAGTTTCATCCACCTCATTAGAACTGATTCAAATGTATTCTTTTTAATGGCTGAGTAATACTCCATTGTGTATATGTACCACAGCTTTCTTATCCATTCATCTGCTGATGGACATCTAGGTTGCTTCCATGTCCTGGCTATTATAAACAGGGCTGCGATGAACATTGGGGTACACATGTCTCTTTCAATTCTGGTTTCTTCGGTGTGTATGCCCAGCAGTGGGATTTCTGGGTCATAAGGCAGGTCTATTTCCAGTTTTTTAAGGAATCTCCACACTGTTCTCCATAGTGGCTGTACTAGTTTGCATTCCCACCAACAGTGTAAGAGGGTTCCCTTTTCTCCACACCCTCTCCAGCATTTATTACTTGTAGACTTTTGAAACTAGCATAAATTTGGTAACAAAACCAGCAAGGAGGGTAAGTAAGAAAAACAACAAACCAATCTTGCCCACGAAAATAGATAGACATCCTAAACAAGAGTTTATCAAGTAAAATCCAGAAAAGTATGAAAAATATATTATGGCCAATATTAGGGCATAATTCCATTTATATAGATTTCAAAATTAGAGAACACTAAGAATACAAGCATTGTTCATTATCCAAATCCACTTGGTACTTGAGTTCAGAGAGTGACAGTCTAAATAATCAGTTGGCATATCTGTGGATACTTCAACTGAGTGTATTTCTTCTTTAAAGTAACGTATAGTATGTAGACTTTTCTGGTGTGCTGTTTTATGAACCTTGACCTATGATTAGATTTATGTCATCACCACTGACCCAGACAGAATGCAGAACTGTTCTGTGGAATTCATGGAATTCCCTCATACTCCCAGTCCTTCTCAACTAGTGAGCCATTCTCCATCACTATAGGTTTTGTGCTTTTTTGGTTTGTTTATATTTTAGAATGTCCTATAAGTGGAATACTACTTATAGGTACTTATATGAATACCATAGTATGTAATCTTTTGAGACTGACTTTTTTCCATTCAGACAAATAACTTTAAGATTCATCCAAGTTGGTGCATATCTCAGTAGCCCACTCCTTTTCATTGCTGGGTTTGGATGCACCACAGTCTGTTTATTCATTCACTCACTGAAAGGCATTTGGGTTGTTTCCAATCCGGAGATCATCAATAAAGCCGTTATGAATACTGACAAGTTTTTGTCTGAATGCAAGTTTTCATTTCTCTTGGGTAAGTGCCTAGGGACTGCCGGGTCATATGGTAAGCATATACTTAACTTTATAAGAAACTTTCAGAATAGCTGCATCATTTTATCTTCCCACCAACAGTACACAAGAGTTCCAGTTGCTCCAAAAACTCACCACCACTTGGTATTGTCAGGATTTTTATTTAGCCTTTCTATAGGTATGCAGTAGATACTTAGTCCTTTTGGTTCCCCCAGATTGGAAAGCAAACAGCCAGATTTTAATAGTTAGGGAGTTATCTAAAATTTTATTTTAATTTATTCGGTTACTTGTTTGGATAGTAAAGGATACACCCATATGTGGAACGATTGTGAAGAAGAGCAACAATGTGTTTAGTATAGAAGTAGATAGTGGTTTCTCTAATGGAAAGGGAGGTAGATGCCATCCACTATGCTCCCCAGGGTCTCTAAGATACCTATTATGCATTATTTATGAAGCGGCATGGTGGTATAGGTGGTACATGTGACAGTTCTATTCTTGAAACTATACCCATGTGTTTGAAAGATTTTACAATCAACAATTTTTAAAGAGATATTTGAGCACACAAAACACACAAACCCCAAAGTAATGCAGAAAAACTTACAACCACTTCTTTTGGAAGTTCAAGTACAATCAATTAGAACACTTGAAGGCATTTCATAGAAGAATATAAGACTTTCTTGAAGCTTATTTAAATATAAAATAATTTCTTTAATACTATATGTTTGTGCACATCCCATAGGGCAAATGGCTAGTTTATTAATGAGCTTATTTCTTTCCAGAAGCCTCAACCATAGGCTGGTCAGACCATTCTTTTTCAATATTATTACTTACTGATGATATTAATGACTTGACAAAGAGTAGCTTCTTCCTAGAAACCAGGACGAGAATTTGACTTTATGTAAGAAGCACATTGAACATATTATGCTTGTCATTCACAAATTATTAGACGCCTCCCAGGTCACAGTCAAGGCTATACCACACTTCAGCAATCTTTCCTTGTTGCCATCAATACCTTGTAAGGAGAACCTTTACCTGTGACAACACTGGGGATTTTGGAGAGAAAGCTCTTCACTGTTCTGACGGGCACACCCCCTGTCTTGTCATCTTGCATCTTTGTAATGATGTCTTCAATCTGAAAGAGATTCAAGAAAGAAAGTGTTATTGCATCTCACAAAGTAATAGCAAATGGTACCTTTATAAACAGCCAAAATGTGGGAACATGGACGCCAACAAGAGATACCAGAAAAGGCCTCTGCTCTGTCAATAAACATAGTAGCAGGATCTGCTTTGGGTCTTGTGCTGGGGATGCAGAGGCCGGGGGGTTATATATAAAGAGAAACAAGCATGATCTGTAAGAACAAGGCCGTGCCCCCAGTTCAATAAGGTAGGGAGAAAAAAAATTCTTGATGGGATCCAACATGTAATTCAGTATATATGTGATGAAGTTCCTCCTCTTTCCCAGACTGGATTTATATATAATTTCAATCACATGAAATTGCCATATTCAACCTAAAGGAAAGGAAATTTCCTCTAATACATTAACACACAGCTGTTTGGAAGTATAGGCAGGGCTGCCTTTGGGACCAGAGAAGAATCCAGCCAGAGTGGCACAGGAGAAAAAGTATACAAATCAAGACATGGAAAGTGCTTATCTGGAGAAGTTGGAGGACAAGTCTCAAGGTTGTGAGTGGCAGTGTGAAGGGGGTTGCCTTGAGCCAAGAACAGGATCCTCTCCTTTTGGACTAGGGAAGACCACGGTATCAGGAGAAAGGCCATGGTGGGCTATGGCCTGGAGCCAGGTGAAATTATATTGATGAAACCAGATACTGTGTACATATACTGAAAAAAGAACAGAGAGAGGAGATGGACGACCAAGAATACAGGTGTCTAACTTGGAAAACCAATCTGTAGCTGAGAATTTACAAGGCATGTAATTCCCTGGGCTGAAATCTTCAGAATAGGATACAGAGCAACCTGTAACAAGGACATAGATCTTTTTGTTTGTCCAGTGGTAGGGGAGGGCAACTGGAAAAGAAGAGATGATAGTGTTTAGCTTTATCACTTATTTTGTTCCCCTAAGCAACAGAATGTAGTTGAAACACCAGGATGGATTCTCTGAGTACTTCCATATAAGTCACATAATTTTAAGTCTAGGAATTTAAAGCTGTAGTTTAGCTACTCTAATGTACTAGCATAGCAATTCGTGGGTGAGTTTCTCAAGGTCACAGGACTAACAACTTATTTGCAAGAAACAGATAACTTGTTAGAGACAAAGTTAGGATAAGACATAATGTAATAATAACATACAATAGCCAAAATATATTTAGACTTTATTATGTAGTACTCTTCTAAGTACTAGACACATATTATCCTATTTCATTCCCCTGAGTACTCCACAACCTCAATTCCACTATTATCCTCATTCTTAGATAAAGAAATTGAGATTGGGTGAGGTGTTTCAATCTGGCTAGACTAGGCTAAGTTGCGGTAACAAATAACTCTCAAAATCACAATGGTTTAATATAACCAGTTTTTTCTCTCTAGTGCTACAAGTCTATCAGAGGTCAAAAGGGGGACTGTGCTCATTGCAGTTTCTTTGGGACCCAGGCTGATGGAACAGCCATCATCTTGAATGTTGCTGGTCATTGTGTTAGAAGGACAAGAGAGAATTCTGAAGATTCTTGCATGAGTTATTACATGCTATAGCCCAGACGTTAATATAATAATGTCACAGCTCTTTGGACAAAATGAGTCACCACCCAACCACAAAGGAGACAGTCTTTTGGGTGCCAGGAAGGGAGGGGAGTTGACCACCTGTGAGCAGCATCAGTGACCACCTTAGAGGTTAAACCACCTTCCCAAGGTCACACAGCTACCCGGTGGTAGCCCTGAACTTAAATCCAGCTACACACCCCAGAGATCAGGCTTCTGACCCCTGGGATGCTCCGTCACCCAATAAGAGTCTCAGAGAACAATCCAAACAAAGGGACCATTCTCCCCCAGATATTCCTTGATTTCCCTGAGAAGGACTGACAGTGAGAAAGAACTTAAGCTCCTGGTCCCTTAGGCAGTGGTTGAATGTATAACACCAGGAAAAAGGGTTCTTCTCTGAAGACCTGTATTCTGTATCAGGAGGATTTTCATCCATTGTCTTATTCATAGTCTCAGCTAGGGCCCCACCTTCTGTCCTATAAACTCAATCCAGTGATTCAAAGTAGTTTGAGTATTTACTACTTACTGATAGTCCAGGAGAGTTATTCCTAGAAAAGTGATCGTATTTTCAAAATAATCTATGCTTTTGGCTTAGTGTGCTATGTGAAACCAGAAGTATCAGTTACATCGTTGCTTTTATTGCTTGAAAATTACTCGGAATTAGAGGAAAGCCAATATTTCAATTTAATTAGACCCCTGACTTGACACTAATTGGTAAAAGTTACAGTTTAGTGATATGGACTGGATTTAAAGACTGGCAGAGGTCATCTCCATGATTCTTTTTTCTTCTGCTCCATTTAGTGGCTTTATCACACCACTGAATCTTAAAAGGACTTATTTACTAAAGAAGAAGATCCATCTTCTTATGGTGGCCCACCATGTACCAAGGGTTAGATCACTCATCAGAGATGACAGTCACCTTAAGTGACCAGAAAGGGGATAATGTTCCAGTAATAGTTTATAACTTCGGAGGTATAGAATAATGTTTCATTGGTCCTTAGTTCCTAACTCCTTCACAGTATTAATGTATACCCAGCTCCTTACCCTGGCTTCATGATGGGCTAAAAGTCTGCTTCTTTACTTTGGAGCTTAGCCATGTGACTTGCATGGCTAATATAATGTTACTGAATGTGGTATGAGCAGAGACTTTCAATATACCTGAATGGTGATGCTCACCCTCCTCCCTTACCCTCCTGCATCAGAGGGTTGTTGTTCCAAGGAAGGCGAGAGACATCCAGAGCAGAAGGGATGCAACACATAGCTAGATCAGTCAAAGATCGTGTAAGACAGTGGTCCAATTTCCCTGTAGTTAAAAGTCAGCTGAGCTGTAGACTTGTTAGTGAAAAATACATGCTTATTGTGTGCCACTGAGTTTGGAGTGATTTACTATGCAGGAAAGTTGTAGCTACTGCTGACTGATATGTAGAGCTCTGGGGAAAAAATGCATTTTCAAAATTGATGAAGCCATACAAATACCTGGTAACAAGAATCAATAAATTTTAGAGGTGTAGTATCCTAGAATCCAAACCTTTTAAAGAATGTAGAAATTCCATCTACACTATTCATTATGTGATTAAAAATTCTTAAGGTCAATTCTACCAGCATTATGTCAGGCAAATCTGTGATCGCTGAGTTTGATTCCATAGCATGGTTCACTGTGACATCAGCTAATAATACTGTCTTTGAATTTTTTTTTCATTGTGTACAGAGAAATGCTAAGAGTACAGACCCACCAAAAATTCAAAAGTGGGTTCCAAGGAGCTTATATAAATTTTAATGGCAAACATTTTCAGAACATCTATGTTATGAGCAATCCTAGGTATTTAAAATCAACTATCAATATTCTTTGTCTTAAAATTTATTTAACAAAGATATTGAAATTAAAACTCAGAAAGGTTAAGTGATTTATCCAAGGACACATAGCTAGAAAGTGGCAAAGCCGGGATTTCTTACCCAATTCTTCTTATCTCCAATGCCCAAGTTCTTTCTATCAAATCTAAGATTCATCTTATTTCCTCAACCAGTGCTTGACAACATGCTTTGTAGATAGAAAGCACTTAATACTGTTTGCATTGAAGGGAAAGTTTAGTTCAGGCCTAAGAGTGTATAGGAGAAAAAAGAAATTGATCCAGATAATCAGATTCTCAACCCTCTCAGGGTTTATTCTGGTCCAATGACTGCTGGTATCTTGTTGCTCAGCATTTTCCCTCTTGGTCTCAGGGGCTTGACTGGATTTATCTTCTATTGGTAGATCACAGCTTCCGGGTTGGGGGTGGGGAGAGGGGAGGTATACACTTTTGTTTTCTTGACTGTTCAGTTCCGTCTAACTTCTGGTACCTTTTGTTCCTGAAGAAGAGCAACATCAATTCCCTGTCATCCTTTAATATGAAGTTCTGTGTCACCAGGGAGCATGCTGGACCTAAGTGACACTGAGCCAATCAATAAGCAGGTGGCCCTTATCTGACAGCCAAGCCATGCGGAGAAACCACGTGGCCAGCTCGACCAGTTCTGCCTGGATGGCTCACAGCAACCAGACACCCCTCTTCAAGGAGCTCAAAGCTCAGAGCACTGACAAGCACGTAAAACAGCAGGAAAAATGCAAACCACTCACTGTACCATAGTGGGTTTTCTCTGAAATGAGGAATATTAGGAGGACTGTAGATGTAACTCACTGAAATAGCCATGGGGTGTTAAGAGAGGAGTGAGGAGAAGCAATCCTCTGTTTACCAACTGAAGCCACAGCAGGATGCTAGGAAGAACACTGTTCTGAGGCCCAGGAGAAATGCCAATCTCAGTTTCACTGACTTGCTGTGTTGACCTTGGACAGGTTATGTAACCTCTCTGGACTTTATGTCCCTCATCTCTACAGTGATAGCCCTGGTTGCTAAACTAAAATTTCTAATTCTAAAACATGCGAGACTTCTCTGACCTGACAGATACAAAGCTCTGTCTGCGAGGAAAGACTAGGAGCAGCAATCAGGCTGCTGGGTTCCCCTTCTGCCCATCTGCCCTGTGGATCCATGCAGGACGTTCCCTGTGCTGAGCAGTGCAAGGTGAGGGAAAGGTGCTGGGCAGGACCAGGGAGTTTTGATGTTTTGAGAAATCATTTTGGACAGATGGCATCAGAAGCCAGACAGAGACATGATCCAAAGAGGCCCTGACACTGCCCTTCTTGGCCAGCTCCATCTCTACTCGGATAGATGGCATGCCTAACAGAAATGACTAAGGGCCAATATTAGTTTTGTTTGTGTAAATTAATTACCCAAAAACTAATTTATTTAGCTCCTCCAATTTTTCCTCAGTGGAAGATTAGAAAACTTCAAGAATAGGCAAAGTATGCCGCTATTATTAAAAAAAAAAAAAAAGTCCATCCCAACTTCAGCAAAGAAGGCAGAGTATGCCTCAGGCACGAGGGTCTTTTTTATTGAAGCATTTCATCTTGACTTTGCAATCAGTTGTCTATTTCTAGCTACTAATGACTGTCACTTCAGCTCCTGCATTCATTAAAAACCCCTTCTGTTTTGGTGTCTGCGAATGAGCGAAAACGACTCTTTGGACACATCTTATCAGCCCGGAGGCAGGAATCAGAGCTGGCAAATGATAATCATATTTCTTAATCCAAAATGGGCATGCTTCACTGAGCATGCTCTGTCCCATATGTGTTCCATAAGATCAGGCCATTTCTCACTCTTATTTTTAAAAACACAGAACATTGCTGTTCTCAACTTGTAAATGTTCTCAGCGTGACCTACTGGTTTAGTGAACATTTATTGAGCATCTACAGAGTGCCAGGCCCTGATCTAGTTTCTATGGTTACAAAAAGCAGGTAAAAGACAAAATCTGTTCTTCTTAATCATGGACTAATAAATTTCAGAAAGATTCAGGGATCTAGTCTGTGTTGGAGATAGCAGAGCCAAGTATGAGTTCCAAAAAAAGCTGGAAACACTAAGGAATATCACTTTCAGAAGCCCTCAGAAGGGGAACCATAAAGGCTTCCTCCCTTTTTCTCCATCTCATTCAATGGCAAGAGCAGAATTTGAGATTCCTTGTGCTAGTTACGACAAGATTGCAGTGCCTCCTAATTTGTGTTCAGTTAAAGTTACTTTTGAATCTCTGTCACAGCCTAGAATGCTTTTGACAAAAAGTTTTTAAAAATCCAAATTCAGAACAGTATGGAGGTTCCCCAAAAAACTAAAAAGAGAGTTACCATATGATCTTGCAATCCCATGCCGAGGCATATATTCAGAGAACACTATAATTAAAAAGGATACATGCACCGCAATGTTCACAGCAGCACCGTTTTCAATAGCCAAGACATGGAAGCAAACTAACTGTCCCCCTGTAGAAGAATGGATAGAGAAGACGTGGTGTGTACATATAGATGTATGTGGACTGTTTCTCAGCCATAAAAAGAATGAATGCTGTTTGCAGAGATTATCATACTAAGGGATGTAAATCAGACAGAAAGACAAATGTCATATGGTATCGCTTATATGTGGAATCTAAAATGTGACACAAACGGACTTACATACAAAACAGACACTGACTCACAGACATGGAAAACAAACTTATGGTGACCAAGGGGAAAGACCGCTGCTGCTGCTGCTAAGTCGCGTCAGTCGTGTCCGACTCTGTGCGACCCCATAGATGGCAGCCCAACAGGCTCCTCTGTCCCTGGGATTCTCCAGGCAAGAATACTGGAGTGGCCTAGAGGAGTACATAGGCAAAACACTCTCTGACATACATCACAGCAGGATCCTCTATGACCCACCTCCCAGAATATTGGAAATAAAAGCAAAAATAAACAAATGGGACCTAATTAACCTTAAAAGCTTCTGCACATCAAAGGAAACTATTAGCAAGGTGAAAAGACAGCCTTCAGAATGGGAGAAAATAATAGCAAGTGAAGCAACTGACAAACAACTAATCTCGAGAATATACAAGCAACTCCTACAGCTCAACTCCAGGAAAATAAATGACCCAATCAAAAAATGGGCCAAAGAACTAAATAGACATTTCTCCAAAGAAGACATACAGATGGCTAACAAACACATGAAAAGATGCTCAACATCACTCATTATCAGAGAAATGCAAATCAAAACCACTATGAGGTACCATTTCACACCAGTCAGAATGGCTGCGATCCAAAAGTCTACAAGTAATAAATGCTGGAGAGGGTGTGGAGAAAAGGGAACCCTCTTACACTGTTGGTGGGAATGCAAACTAGTACAGCCACTATGGAGAACAGTGTGGAGATTCCTTAAAAAACTGGAAATAGAACTGCCTTATGATATAGCAATCCTACTGCTGGGCATACACACTGAGGAAACCAGAAGGGAAAGAGACACGTGTACCCCAATGTTCATCGCAGCACTGTTTATAATAGCCAGGACATGGAAGCAACCTAGATGTCCATCAGCAGATGAATGGATAAGAAAGCTGTGGTACATATACACAATGGAGTATTACTCAGCCATTAAAAAGAATACATTTGAATCAGTTCTTATGAGGTGGATGAAACTGGAGCCTATTATACAGAGTGAAGTAAGCCAGAAAGAAAAACACCAATATGGTATACTAACGCATATATATGGAATTTAGAAAGATGGTAACAATAACCCTGTGTACGAGACAGCAAAAGAGACACTGATGTATAGAATAGTCTTATGGACTCTGTGGGAGAGGGAGAGGGTGGGAAGATTTGGGAGAATGGCATTGAAACGAGTTGCTAGTCCAGGTTCGATGCACGATACTGGATGCTTGGGGCTGGTGCACTGGGACGACCCAGAGGGAGGGTATGGGGAGGGAGGAGGGAGGAGGGTTCAGGATGGGGAACACATGTATACCTGTGGCGGATTCATTTTGATATTTGGCAAAACTAATACAATTATGTAAAGTTTAAAAATTAAAAAAAAAAAAAAAGAATACTGGAGTGGGGTGCCATTGCCTTCTCCAAGGGTAAAGACAGGGAGGATCAGTCATGAGTTTGGGATTAGCACATATATACTGCTATATGTAAAACAGATAAACAAAGATGTCCTATTGTATAGCACAGGAAACCATATTCAATGTAATAATCTCTAATGGAAAAGCATCTGAAAAAGAATACACACACACACACACACACACATATACACTTCAATAAATTTTTTTTAAAGTCCAAACACAGGGGATACAGTAGGCCCCCTACATACAAACCTTCAAGTTGTGAACTTTCAAAGATGCGAACATGTATTTGCCTGTCCAGCCATGTAAGTTAGTTCACATGTCTGGCATACATGGTCACATGTGTGCATCGTCCACAAGTGGCTGTGCTTTTGTGTACTTTACTGTACAGTACTGTATGCAGAACAATAGACCAGTATCTTTTTTCCAAGCCTAGGATGTCTAGAAGCAAGCATAAAAGCAGCAGAGATGTTGCTGCCACTGCTAAGAAGTTATTGCACTATCCTTTTAAAGTTACTGTACTTCAAGATTAAAAATGTTTTCTCTATTTTTTGTTTTTCTAATGTGTTGTGTGAAAAGTATTATAAACCTGTTAGAGTACTGTACTATATAGCTGATTGTGTTGGTTGGACACCTAGGCTAAATTTGTTGGACTTAGGAATGCACTCTCAGCTTGGTACTCATTCATATGTAGGGGACTTACTGTATTTTCCCCATATAATATGCAGTCAGCATGTGGGTGGCTGCAGCATTACTGTAGTTATCCAATTCTACCTGAATCACCATCTTGGCCATTCCTTCATGGTTTCCAGAAGATTACCCCAGCGCTAGACATCACTTCTACGTTAGAGAAGTAGAAATGTGGGAAGAACCAGGGAATGGTGATACAGCCATATTTGTTCCTTTTATCCAGAAAAGCATATTCCTTCCCAGAAGATCCCAACAGATCTCTGCTCTTGTCTCATGGACCAGAACAGGGTCACATGGCAACATGAGGTTGCAAAGAAAGCTGGGAAGAGTGTAGTTAGCTTTTCCAGCCTCTTCGCCGCATGGAAGTATGGGAAGAGGGGAATGGAAATGGGGTGGGGTTCACCAAGTAACGCTGTCTACCACTAAGACCTTGTATTAAAGAATATTCATGAGGGATGGTTGGGCAGATCTTGATTCATCTCTCATCTGTTCTCTACATGCAGCCTGTATCACCATAATTTGTACTCGCATTTCCTATTAAGTTTTTTTTTTTTTTACTTACCACTTAATCCTAATTGTGAGTGCTCAGTAAATACATATTAATGAATAATTGAATGTGGCAGTGGTGGTTTAGTTGCTAAGTTGTGTCTGACTCTTGCGACCCCATGGACTATAGCCTGTGAGATCTCCTCTGTCCATGGGGTTTCCCAGGCAAGAATACTGGAGTGGGTTGCCATTTCCTTCTCCAGAGGATCATCCCGACCCATGGATCAAACGTGCGTCTCCTGCATTGCGGGCAGATTCTTCACCACTGAGCCACCAAGAAAGTCCTATAATCAAATGTATTCATCAGTAAATGAATGAGTAAATGACATGAGTGCTATATTCTTAAACAACTTTTTCTTGGAATCCAGCATTGAACAGGATACTTAATATTTTAGGGTCTCAGGGGTAGTGATATCTGGAATTTAAAGTAAATTTGGCATTTACATTTTTAAGGTAATTCTGCTTTGGAAATATGTTAAATAAGTAGAAATTTCAAGATTTCTTGAACCTTAGCAACAATGTTCAAGGAATTACTAAATAGGCATTTAGGTACTAGTTGAGCCAGGAGCCAATTACCCAGTATACTGAGCCTAACATCACCCAGGGGCAGTGCTAGGCTGGAAAGATGAAACAGCATTGTTTGGTCTCCTGAAAGTTTATTTTTATGGTTTTAATATTATCATATGTAGTGCTTCATAAATTACTTTTATGGAAAACATTGTTCTTCATTTCACTGAAGAGAAAAAATAGGCAAGAATGATGTTCTAGGCCAGTGAACAAATAGCTTATTGATGATACTTTAGAGGAAATGACTTTCCCTTGAGCTTGGCTAGAATAGTCAAGCCTTAGAAGGCATCGTCTCTCTTGTAGAAGAATCTATTGTTTGTTTGGAAATATGAGCAGAGCTGGTCCTTTGGGCAAGCCACAGAATAAAAAATCTCTGATTGAGGAAGGTCAGATACAACATAAATGAGGAAAATGGACACTGACCAATGACACATTCTAGAGACGTCAGAGGACCTAAAATCTTTTTATTGTAATCTCAAATTACTGTAATTTGAGTGTGCCATCTGCTTATAATTGGGAACCATCCCCCTTTCACAAATAAGCACACTGATACTGAGGGAAGGTAAACTGTCCAAGGCCAAATGAGACTTGAATAGTGAGATTATTGATAAGAAACCCTGGCAGCCTGGATCCAGAGCTGGCTCCCTGGGTCTCTACACCAGTGCCAGGGCAGCCCCCAGGGAGGTTTCGTTTAACCTTAGGCTTTAGCTGAGTGCAAGGAGATGCAAAAGATGGGGCCACATCTTGTGCTTAGAAGTTTAATACACAGTGGGGAAGGCAGAAAAATGTTCCCTTCAAAAGATGTCCTCATCCTTATCACTGGAACGTGTGACTATTACCTTACATGGCAAAAGACACTGCAGATGTAATGGGCTTAGGGCTCTGAGATGGAGTGGCTATCCTGGGTTATCCAGATGGGTTCAGTCTAATCATATGAGTTCTTGAAAGATGAAGACTTTTCCCAGCTGTAGTCAGACAGAGAGAGAGAGATGACTATAGAAAGAGGTCCGAGAAATCTGACTTCGTTGGCTTTGAAGATAGAAGGAGGAGCCACAGTCCAAGAGATGTGAGAGGACTTTAAAGGCTACAACAAGCAAGGAAACAGATTGTCCCCTGGAGCCTTCAGAAAGGTGTGCAATCCTGGCAACACCTTGATTTTAGCGCAGAAAGACCCATTTCAGACTTCTGAGCCCCAGAACTACAGAATAGCAAATGTATGTTGGGTTAAGCCACTAAAATTGTGGTGTAATTTGTTACAGCAGCAACAGTGACCCCTACTCAAGAACAAATGTTTGGGAAAAGCATTATTCGTATTGCAAAACAGATTAATATTTTTTCCTCCCGGGGAGGAAGTGGGTAGATTTCCCACATTCCACTGTTCTCTGCGTTTTCTGCACAGTTTAACTGCCAAACCAATGGCCAACCAGGAACTGTGGCTGTCTGCTTGGGGAAGATGTCAGGGATGAGGACAGGGAAGATGTCTGTCTCTAACCCAAAGTAATTGCTTCCATGACATTTTAAATGCTTCAGTTTTTGGCCTACTGGGACCAATTAGATGAGTGGCTCAGAGGTTATTTCCAGGAGCTTCTTAAATAGGTCACAGCAGCCCACTAATTAACTTCAACACTACAATCTACACATGGAAAAACAAATACCCTTTCTTATTTCTCATCTCCAATCTTCCCTTGCCACATTCTTCAGTCTAGCCTACCAAGGAGAATTGGACAAAAAACATCAAGTGGAGACACAATGTAGATAATTAGTTCAGCATCATAAAATGCTCCAACTTTGAACATGAAGCCTTCTACAGAAAGATTCTAGTTCAACACGTACATCACTTTTCCCTTACCTCCCTCAGTAAGGAGAAGTCAATATCTTAGTTTCCAAAGAAAACTGGTCCCTCCAGTATCTTGGAATCTCACTATATATTTTTCCTCCTGGAGGGGGAACAAGAAACATAAGACTTGTTCCCCCTCTGCCCCCCGTCCCTGCCCCCGCAAGAACATCCTGGACTCTGGAATCATTCCCCGTTTCTGACTCAACACCTTTCCTGACTCCAAGTTGAACAACTGAACTGGTCACTGGAGTGAATTAGAATCATTCATGTAAATCATCTCCTCAAATATCTGCTGTGGTTCCCTACTGCTACAAAATAAGTGCCAAGTTTCCTATTATGGGATTCAAGGTCCTCTATGATTTGGTATCAAACTACCTTTCCAGCATCAGCTCTCCAAACTTTTGGTTCTTGGATACACCTACCTGCAAACAATTCTCTGTATTCTCATGCAGTAATAATTCATCCACCACTGCAAACCCACTGGGTCCTCATCACCCTCCCAGGCCCTGTACAAAGCTCCTCTAGGAAAAGTCACTTGATTTTTCTAGCATATGCATACATATGCATTGCTGCTGCTAAGTCGCTTCAGTCGTGTCCGACTCTGTGCGACCCCAGAGACGGCGACCCACCTGGCTCCCCCGTCCCTGGGATTCTCCAGGCAAGAACACTGGAGTGGGTTGCCATTTCCTTCTCCAATGCATGAAAGTGAAAAGTGAAAGTGAAGTAGCTCTTCATGACCCCATGGACTGCAGCCTACCAGGCTCCTCCATTTATGGGATTTTCTAGGCAAGAGTACTGGAGTTGGGTGCCATTGCCTTCTCCAACATATGCATTAAGAATGTCTATATTTTTATTGAAGTATATTTTACTTGGCTTCCTTGTGTCTCAGACAGTAAAGAATCTGCTTGCAATGCAGGAGACTTAGGTTCAATCCCTGGGTTGAGAAGATCCCCTGGAGAAGGGAACAGCTACCTACTCCAGTATTCTGGCCTGGAGAATTCCATGGAACGAGGAGCCTGGCAGGCTATATATAGTCCCTGGGGTTGCAAAGAGTTGGACATGACTGAACGACTTCCACACACACACACACACAATTTACTTATAATGTGTTGATTTCTTCTGTACAGAAAAGTGATCCAGTTATACATATACATATATATTATTTTTTAAAAAATATTCTTTCCCATTATGGTTTATCATAGGATATTGAATAGAGCTCTCTGTGCTATGCAGTGGGACCTTGTTGTTTAATCCATTCTCTATATAATAGCTCATGTAGAACCTGTCCATGAAACAAACAGACTTCTGGACATACAGAACAGACTTTTGGTTGCCAAGGGGAAGAGGACTGGGGAGGGATGGAGCGGGAGGTTGGGATTAACAAATGTAAGCTATTATATATAGAATGGATAAACAAAATGAATGCTTATATTTTTTATTCCCTTTTTCCATTCAAAGGATGTGAGGTAAGATCCAAAACATAATGTTTCTCCCTTGCTCCAATGGTAAGTGCCATATGCCTCCACTTAGGACTTTTTTTCTGTTACTGAAGTTTTGCTTCTTTCCCTCTGGACCATAACTTTCTGAAGGGGAGAGACAGTTCTCATCTTTGAAGAAAGGACCTGGTCTTCTGTACCTGGGCCCCGTCAAACGGAAAAAGAAAACAGAGGATAACAGTCAGCCCTTCAAACAGGAAGGACTCATCCCTTAATCTCAGGATAATGAGAGAGCCAGCCCTTCAGTCTCCCAGAGCTTCAGAGAGAAGAGAATTTCCAGATGGATCAAGAAGGGCTAGAATGAAATTTCCTCAGCAACTGCAAACCCCAGGACACCTAGAGAGGTTTTAGAGAATTAAAAAAGAAAAAGCAGGGCTGCACCTGAGGCCCAGCATCCCCAAGCTCCCCTCTCACTTCTGTGCACACCTCTTCCGACAGGGCTGCCTGAAGACTGCTCAGCTGCCTGTCCCCCGGAGCCCCTGTCTGATTTGCTCAGAACAACTGCCGTCCATACTCAGAAGAAGCCAGGGTGGCTCCCCCACGTGGTGCTAAACAGCTCACTGCTGGTGATAACGACAGCACCCTCCCCTCCAGCGGCGAGGGAGATGCTGCAGGACTCCCCTCGGCCCTTCTGACTCTGATTCTGGGCTTGTCGTTCACCTGGCCCGGCCCCACCTGTCCCGAGGGGACCCTGTCTTTTCACCGTTTCCTTGGGTGCTGGCCCCACTGCTGCTGATCCTGTTGCTTTTCTTTCCGGGGCATTTTCTTCTTTGGTGACATCATTCGTCAGGTTTGATGTCCCCAGATGCTCCAGTGAGCACAGGAGAGTTACCCCCAGGAAAGGGAGACTGGGAAAACCCAGTAGGCAAAGCCAGGTGGCCCAGTCCTAAAGGAGAAACAGGAGGCGAATCATCACTGATCCCAAATATATTTGCACGCTCACTGGAAAACCAGACAGGAGGGTTTTCCTTCCATACTTACCTTTCGGTGCGGAGGTCCTCAAGGATTTTACGTGAGCCCAAGGAAGCAGAGGAACAGCCCCCAGAGGAGCCATGCAACAGGGGCAGTTGCACAGCTGACTTCAGGTAATTCCCGCCTACACTCCTGAGGGCGCCCCTGAGCACTGCCCTCGGCAACCTGGGGTCCCCACACTATTGGGTGGGGCCCAGGGCAACTCTGGCTTGTGCTGCCAGAGGCACAGCAGCAACGATTCTGTTTTGGGTTTTGAGTCTCATGCATCTGAAGAGTGAAACTGTTAGCTGCTCAGTCGTGTCTTTGTGACCCCATTGACTTTAGCCCGTCAGGCTCCTCTGTCCGTGGGATTTTCCAAGCAAGAATACTGGAGTGGATTGCCATGCCCTTCTCCAGGGGGATCTTCCTGACTCAGGGATGGAACCCAGGTCTCCTGCATTGCAGGCAGATTCTTTACCATCTGAGCCACCTGGGAAACCCTCTGGTGCGTCTCCTTGCTGATAATTAATGCTGCTTGGAACACCCCTGTATACTGCTTTCTGGAACACTCGTCTGAGTCATGCCCGAGTGCCCCTCTCTGCTCTGTAACTGATGCCCAGAGGCTGCTGTCTCTCCTGTGGAGTCTGCATCCTTCTCCTCACTGCGTTCCTGCACTGTAAGTGCCCCGTGCCTTCTTTCCTTACATAAGAAAGAGGCACGAGGTCCCCCGTTCTTTCTGCAATGGCTGGTCTCTCCTTTCATTCAATCCAGCCACCAAAGGATTAAACAGAAGGGACTAAGCCATGATGGGTACTTTACTCACCTTTTTATAGTATTTCCCCAACTTTTAAAAGTATTCATGAACTACTTTTTATTAATTTTAAGGAATTACAGTTTACGGTGTAGGCAACAGCTCTTAGCACAGTCCCTGGCACATAGATAGTTCCTTCCAACAAATGTTAATTTCCCTTCCTCCAAAACAGATTTAATTTCTTCTTCTATCTGAAGGAAATGAGTAATGACAGAAGATTCTACCACTCCCTTCAGATGCATGTGATTGACCCTTTGTTTTCAGTCCCCTACAGAAACCTCAGCAGATGGCAGCTGGGGATGAAGAGCCATGCTTTCCAAAGAGCTGTCACTGAAGTCATTTCCTACCTATGAGCCCACTTACTGTAGATTTCTAACTCCATGGAAGAGGTCTGCCAATGAACCAACTCTGAATCACCCCTGGGCTCCGTGAGCAGCCTTTCTTTTACCACCTTCCATTCCAAGTCCCACCATGTGGCCGGATAAGCAGCAGGACTTTCCTGGCCACCAGTAGCACCTTGCCAAGGGAGGTCTGGAGAAAGGACAAGCTTTGCAGGCCCAGGAATAGGTATTTTTTATCTCTATGTCCTTTGCCTCCTGCTTCTGAAATCATGACCTGAAAGATAAATTTGTTTTTCATTCCCAAGAAAATGAGATAAATACAGTATATATCCACCTGGCATAATTCCAATTTTAATCTAAGAAGGAGTAGAGAAACTCTGGGAAGCTTGTGATGCTCTGCTGACCACACACTGAAAATCTGTGGGATAAACACCCATGAAGGGAAGTGAAAGTGTTAGTTGCTCAGTTGTGTCTGACTTTGTGAGCCCATGATCTGTGGCCTACCAGGCTCTTCTGTCCATGGAATTCTCCAGGCAAAAGTGCTGGAGTGGGTAGCCATTCCCTTCTTCAGGGGATCTTCCTGACCCAGGGATCGAACCCAGGTCTCTCCCATTGCAGGCAGATTCTTTACCATCTGAGCCACCACGCACACCTGAAAATAAACCCTGCACGTCCCTTGGGAGGGCAGTGGGATCGTTTGCCAATGACTTCTGTCAACCACACAGGTTTAAGTGACTTTTGTAGTCACTAATTTTGCAATCTCCCTGCAGCTCTTCTATAACAGGAGGGCAAGTGAGGGTCAGACGGAGCCTGCAAGCCTATCAGGCAGGACCTAGGAGCACCCCCTGAGTGCCCAGCCCCCACCTCCAGGGGAGACAGGGTGGTTGGAGAGTCGTCCTGCAACTTGACAGTCATTCATCTGCCCACACGCCCTAGCTTTTCAAGTTTCAACAGGGATGCTGCAGTTTATTCCACCCAGCCTTTAGGAGGAACTTGAGAGAAGTTTTGAGTAGGGTACCCTGCCCCTTCCATCTAAATGAAGATGACCCTTTCCCTCCTCTGCTTGTGGTGGGAAGATTTGCAGGGAACTGGAGGTGCAGAGGAGGGACACAAATGGGAGAAACTGCTGGATTTGAATCAGTGATCACAGCAGTTTGGAAGGAAGAGGGTTTCTCCCCACAACCCCCACCGCCATCTAGGAAGAAAGGCTGTTACAGGGCCTCAAATGATTGGCAGGAGTGTGGAATAGGTACATGGTTGGTGGGAACTGGACCAGTTCCAGAGCGGATCACATCAGAAAGGCCACGTCTCCAGCGGGACTTCCACAAGCAGCTCTACGGGCTTCGCAGGAGCTTCCTGCTGTGATATTCTTATTACAGCCTGTCATGAATCTGCTTGTTGTGGGCTGAATTCTGTTCTCCCCAAAGTCCTACCTTCACGTCCTTACCCGCCAGTAACTCAGAGTGTGGGCTGATGTGGAGACAGGATCTTTACAGAGGCCATCATGTTAGAATGAGGTCATTAGGGTGGGTCCTAATCCAAACAACCCTGTCAGTACAAAAAAGGGATACTGGACACAGAGACAGGTAACAGGAAGTCCATGTGGAGATTCAGGGAGATGACAGTCATCTGCAAGCTCAGGAGAGTGGCCTGGAACACATCCTTCCCTCACGGCCCTCGGAAAGAACCAGCCCTGAGGACTTCCGGATCTCAAACTTCTAGACACGGAGCTTTGAGACAGTAAGTTTATGTTTAGGCCACTCCATCTGTAATACCTTCTTATGGCAGCCCTAGCAAACTTAACACTTCTCAATGACTTTCTAGGTCAGAGAAATTCATTTTTCCAACTCCTTCCATTCAGCATGCAATGAAAACAATTTCCTTTCATGGTCCCTTCTCTCCACTGCTCTCTCCATACGCGCGCACGCGCGCATACACACACACACACACACACACACTCTCTCTCTCTCTCTCTCCAAGAGAAGATGACTAATTATTTCCAGATCAGACAAAGTGCCATGTGCCAGACTGACTTATTTGACATCTTGCATATTGTCTAATTCCCAGGAAGCCACACAGCATACTACTTCAAAACTCTGCCTTTTGAAAAAGCCAGGACCTTGTCTAATGTTAGAGCTGAGAGTAAATACAGGTTCTGAGACTAGATTCAGAACCCGAGGTGCAGGAAAACATTACTTCCTAGAATGAGGAGTGAAGAGCATTACCAGAGCTGTTTTTATTTGTTCTAAAACTATCTGTGAGCGCATGCACGCTAAGTCACTTTAGATGTGGCTGGCTCTTTGTAATCCTATGGACCGTAGCCTGCCAAGGCTCCTCTGTCCATGGAATTCTCCAGGCAAGAATACTGGAGTGGGTAGCCATTCCCTTCTCCAGGGGATCTTTCCAACTTGGGAATTGAACCAGGGTCTTCCACATTGCTGGCAGATTCTTTACTGTCTGAGCCACAAGGGAAGCCCCTTACACTGAATATAAATTGGTGCAGCCACTGTGGAAAGTAATATGGAGTTTTCTTAAAAAAATAAAAATATAAATACCACATGACCCAGAAATTCCACTCCTGGGAACATATTCAAAAAATACAAAAGTACTCATTCAAAAAGATACATGCAGTCCAATGTTCGCAGTAACATTATTTCCAATTGCCAAAGTATAGAAGCAACCGAAGTGCCAATCAACAGATAAATTAATGAAGAAAATGAGGTCTATATACATAATTGAACACTATTCAGCCATAAAAAGAAATTTTGCCATTTGCAGCAATACAGATGGACTGGGAGGGCAATATGCTAAGTGAAATAAGTTAGAGAAAGACAAATACTATTTGATATCACATGCTGCTGCTGCTGCTAAGTCACTTCAGTCGTGTCCGACTCTGTGTGACCCCATAGACGGCAGCCCACCAGGCTCCCCCATCCCTGGGATTCTCCAGACAAGAACACTGGAGTGGGTTGCCATTTCCTTCTCCAATGCAGGAAAGTGAAAAGTGAAAAGTGAAGTCGCTCAGTCGTGTCCGACTCTTAGTGACCCCATGGATTGCAGCCTACCAGGCTCCTCCGTCCATGTGGAATCTAAACAATACAACAAACTAGTGAATACAACAAAAAAGAAACAGATTCACAGATCTAGAGAACAAACTAATGGTCACTAATGGGGAGAGGGGAGGAAGGAGGGGCAAGATAGGGTAAGGGCATAAGAGGTACAAACCATTGGGTATAAAATAAGCTATAAGGATATACAACATAGGGAATAAAGCCAATATTTTATAGTAACTGTAAATGAAGTATAAACTTTAAAAATTATGAATCACTATATTGTAACCTGTAACATATAATATTGTACATCAACTATATTTTCAAAAAACAGTGTGTTTGCTCTGTAAACACAGCTTCCAAACAAGGCCTGCAGCCCCTGGCCCTTCCTATACAGAGATTTTGTAGTATCACTGCCAAGCTCTAGAATCACTTCTTGAGCCAAGGCCCTGGTCCCTAGGAGTCACTTCCATTCCTTAAAATGCAACTAAGTCAGCCTGGAAGGGAAACCTGTTAACCTATTACTTGCATCCTCCCTGGGATGAGTGAGTCCATCAGATGAGTGAGTTATCACCAGAAACAGCCAGAGAGCAGGGCCCCTCTAAAGGGCTAGGGACAGTGGGAGATGAGGGGTAGGAGGAGGGGTGGAGCCTGAGGCTTGAATTCTAAAGTGGGCTGTGTGAGAGGGAATGGGTGAGGGTGACATGGAAGGGCCCCTCCAGAGACAGGGAAAGCCTGAGATCGCCAGGCCCCTGGCAGGGAAGAGTGTCCAGGAGGGAGGCAAGATGCTGACTTGAGTAGGGGGAGGGGTGACGTTCTCATCTCAAAAAGCCTTTCAGAGTAGTTGCATGTGGTTCTTACCTTTGCTTTGTCACAAGGAAATCATGCCCCTTCTGAGGGTATCAATCTCCTTATAAATGACTCAGCTTCCCTGCTAGCTCAGCTGGTAAAGAATCCACCTGCAATGCAGGAGACCCCGGTTCAATTCCTGGGTCAGGGAGATCCCCTGGAGAAGGGATAGGCTACCCACTCCAGTATTCTTGGGCTTCCCTGGTGGCTCAGTTAGTAAAGAATCTGCCTGCAATGCAGGAGACCTGGGTCCGATACCTGGGTTGGGAAGATCCCATGGAGGATCCCGTTAGCATTCTTGCCTGGAGAATCCCCCTGGACAGAGAAGCCTAGCGGGCTATAGTCTGTGGGGTCACAAAGAGTCGGACATGACTGAGTGACTTTCACTTTCATAAATGATTGGACAAGCTCCATAATGGAACTCATTTTTGCAGACAATGTTTAAGACAGACATCTCTCATTTCCCTGATATCCAAATGTCTCCGTGGGTCTGTTTGCATTTCCGGATCTTTCCAGACCAGGAGTCCTTCCTCCTGTCTTCAAGATGAATGATGGTTCCCAGGGGAGGGGAGGGGGAAGGAGAAGCACTCCCTGGCTTGCCCACCATGTGGCCTTCACCCCTGTGCCCGCCTGCTTCCCTGGGTCGGTGCAGGGTTCAGATGAGATGTACACAGATGCTCTTTCAAAAGCTGGGAGAGGGTGTTGTTGGCCCAGCTTCTATGCCCACTGCCCTGGAGAGCAAAGAGGTCCAGCCTGAGCCTCAGGGTGGGTGAGCTCTGGCATGGTTGGAGGGCTACCCTGCACGGGCCTTACGAGGAAGGACAGCACCATTGAAAGTATGGGTGAGCAGCCATAAAAAAGAATGAAATAATGCCATTTGCAGCAATATGGAGGGACCTAGAGAGTGTCATACTTAAGTAAGTCAGATACAGAAAGACAAATATCATGATATCACTTATATGTGGAATCTAAAAAAAGGATACAAATGAACTTTTATTTACAAAACAGACACTGACTCACAGACATAGAACACAGACTTACAGATGCCAAAGGGAAAAGGTGGCGGGGATAAATGAGTTTTGCATTAACATGTACACACTGCTACATATAAAAGAGAGAAACTACAAGGACCTACTCTATAGCACAGGGAACTGTATTCAGTATCTTATAATAACCTATAATGAAAAAGAATCTGAAAAAAGAATTTGAATCAGTTTGCTCTATACCTGATACTAACACAACACTGTAGGTCAACTGTATGTCAATTTAAAAAAGATATTTAAAAATATGGATGAGTGCCCTAAAACAGGTCCTTTTTGTTCCCCAGAGACCTCTTTTTGGACACCAGTTACATGCTGTCCTCAGACATTCGCCTGGGGGTGGGGTGGAGGGTGCAGAAAGTTCAGGGGAGGGGAATGGCTGAGATGGAGAGAAAATTATACCACCTGTACTTGTGATAATGTGTGTGCAGCAGAGACAGAAAACTTCCATCTGATATGAATTCTGACAGATAAAAAGCCTTTGTCCACACATAGGTCAGAAATCTGGTGTGTGTGTGTGTGTGTGTGTGTGTGTGTGTGTGTGTGTGTGTAAAATCTTGTGACCTTGCAGGGCTAGAAATAAAACTCGGCCAGTAGGTGTTTGGATTCCAGTGGCTCCTCTGGCAGGGAGAGCACAAGAGCTCTTGGGGAGTGTGATGGCAAAGGCGTCACCTCCCCACGGTCACAAAGCCCTCTCCTGTGTCTCCAGCACACGGCGTGGCTGCTCCACAGAGGCCAAGCCAAAGCAGCTCAGGGTTTGAGCCCCGGACACCAGCAAACCACAAGGCGCAAATCAAGCAACACAGTGAGTGGCCGGGAGAAATGTGATTTTTGACAGTGGGAACTATCGATGAGGTAAACAGAGCAGCGGGGACTGTGTCCAGAAGACAGAAAGGAGCTGCAGAGCTGCCTGGAGGTTTGAGCATTTGCAGAAGCAGGCGTGACAACCATCCCTGTCTGGCTGGGAGGCAACAGCATCTTCCCACTGACATACCAATTAGGTCCCCTCCCCTCTTCTACCTCCCTCGAAGCTGCCCTATGGCTCAGGCAGGAGCTGATTACATTCCCAACTGTCTGTTCAGAGTTGAAAAAGCTCAAGGACAAAGCATCGGCAAAGACCTTTATTTGACTCAAGTTTGTGATATTAAACTTTTTTTCCTACATTTTAATTTGCTACAAATAGCAGGGAGATTACACTGTGCATCCTCTATGCATATCCCATTCTGGGGAGGCGTGTAGATGTGTAGGGACAGGTCTGTGGCCTGAGACCCACCATGTGTAGAGCCCCCATGGACCAAGAGGCAGTAGGGGGCCTCCGTGGTGCCCTCTTCTCCTATCTTCCTCATTCTGGGGTGAAGAGCCCTCTGCTGTGCCATCCAGCAGGTGTTTGCACACCCCAGGGAGGGGGCCACACAGAGCTCAGCCTTGCTCTTCGCTAATAATCAGGGGTGAGTCTATTTCTCAGTTTCCTTCTGCAAATAAAAGCATTCCATGGCTTCCAAAATCCTCTCCAGATCTCATAATCTTCTTGCTCCAAATCTTCAGCTTGACACGTCCCCTTAGGACATACAAGGAATGCTGTATCCCCAGGGGAAGGCTCCCCTCCAGATGTGTCTCTTGCCACAGCCTCTACCTTCCCCCTTCCCAACAGGAGAGTGGAGAAAGCTTACCTGAAAAATGAGTACAGTAATTTCTCGGTATCCAAAGGGATTGGCTCTGGGACCCCCATGGATAACAAAACCTGAGGATTCTCAAGTCCCTTTCTTGGACTTAAAAAGGTGTAGTGCAGTCAATTCTCTGTATCCGTGGGTTCAACTAACCTAGGATAGAAATCTGCTGATATGGAGGGTCAGCTTATGGGCCACAGAAATGGTCCCTGGCTGCTGCTTCTTAGGAGCCTGGTGCTTACAGAAAATATGGCTCATTTTTGCTCCCTGCTCTGGGGCAAAAGGAATCAGGACCAGCCCACCATCTGAGCCCCCTTGCTCACAATCAATTTTGGTATTTTTATCATCCCAATAAGAAATAGCATACCCATTCGCAGTCCCTCTTGTTCTTGTCTATCATTCCCCCATTCGACCACATCTGCCAGCCCTAAGCAACCACTGAGTAACTTTCTCTATAGATATATAAGGGCTTCCCTGATGGCTCAGATGATAAAGAATCCGCCTGCAATGTAGGAGACCTGGGTTGGATCCCTGGGTTGGGAAGATCCCCTGCAGGAGGGCATGGCAACCCACTCCAGTATTCTTGCCTGGAGAATTCCTTGGACAGAGGGGCCTGGCGGGCTACAGTCCGTGGGGTTGCAAAGAGTCGGACACGACTGAGCGACGAAGCCCAGCATACAGATATAAATATCCCTATTCTGGACAGTTCAGGTCGGTAGAGCCACACATTAATCACAGGTGACACTTGGACTTTTACTTGCCTCCACTCCTCTCTTTCCCTCTCTCACTGTTTCCAGATGCAGATGGGGGTCAGGGCTGTTAGTAAACAGAGTCTCTGAAGCCCCAGCAATAATCCTCAGGTCCACCGCATGAGGGTGAACCTACCGCATGAAGTGAAATATCACCAACTTTCTTTTTTGGTGAAGATTTGGGGGACTCTGCAAACTCCACTGTAGCTTGCGAGCCATCTGGAGCCTGTAGGAGCTTAGTTCAAGTTGTTCTCAAGGAGACCCAGTGCTGGCAGCAGCCTGCAGTGTCTGTCAGACAGTTTCCTGAGCCAAGTGGAAGCTGGGGCCCCAGACAGCGCCTCCAAAGTAACTCAGGCTGAACCATGTCTAGTCGGCCCCAGAGCCAAGAGCCCCTTTGCTTAAATAATTCACAGGCCACCTCTGGATACGTAAACATAGCCCCGTCCAGTGGGGGCTGACATGTGATTCCATGTATCATTTAACTCTTTGCGTTGCCAAGGAATGCAACAGAGATTAGATAATCAGAATAATTTCACATTCGTAAATGGCTTTCTTGTCTCTAAGGAAGAAAATATGGCAAACTCAAACTTGAAGGAAGCATTCAGCTGGACAACCCATGGAAAAAAACAAAATTGGGCATTTGTTACAATGATAAATTGGACACACTTCCCTTTACTCTCCTTTGCTAGGGCTGGAGGGGAGGTGAGTAGCCTTACAGAGAGGTCCTCAAGGCCGGTGGGAGGTACCAGTTGTGATTTGCTTCAAAGGGAATGCTGGAGGCGATGAAAGAAAGGGATGGGAAACAGTGAGTAGAAAGGAGACGGCAAGGATGAAAACAAAAGGGCAGAACACCCTTGACCTTGGAATCTTAGTCTGAAAGGAGGCTTGGAGCCCCACGTCAGGCAGCCCCTGTGGACACCAAGTGAAAATACAGCTCTGTGGGCTGTCTGCCAAGGATCACTTCATCCTGTTCAACCCTCTCCAGTCACAATTTAGCTAGTCAGACCCATCTCACCAAGCAGAGGGCATGAAGAGACCCCTCGAGAATATACAGTCTGTTGGCCTTGTGCATATTCCTCGATTGTAAGTGAAATATGAATGCCTGGTCACTTCTCTGACAAACTCAGACTACCCTCAGCAAGGAAGGTCTTCAAAGTCCACGGGCAAACAGCTTAATCTTGAACAACCTGTGCTGGTTTCCCAGTCAGCCAGTGCAGGTGGACGTAATGGGTGGACCCTTAACCTCTCCTCAAGTCTTCTTGATCTTTGCCTTTGGCTGAGCAGTCTCCTCTCACTGTCTAGCAAAGTCCTTGGCCTGTTGGCTGCCTTCTCTAGATTCACCCTCCAGATGGTCTCAGCTGAAAGCCCTTGGTGGCCTGGGCCAGCATCTGGTCTGCATCATCTATGAGAAATTGATTAATCAAGGGCAGGGGAAGCCCCACTCCATGACAGACCAGGGGCCCTGGAAAGCATGAAAACTGATGGAATCATGAATGCTATCTGGGTAGACAGGCCACATCAAAAACTTTGACAGGTCATCTCACCTTGCAGGTATTCAGTTGAAAGCTGAGATGGAACCCCTGACACCCTCATCTGGTCAGGGGTCTCTAGGTCCCATAGACAGCTGCTAAGAGAGGGTTTGGAATTTGTTCTGACAAGCTTGCAACATTAAGTTTAGATGTGGGTCCTGTGAATCTGAAATTAAATAATCTGTCACGAACATGGGTTTTTAAAATCCCATTTAGCTGAGGCATATGAAACGTTGATGCCCTTGCAGATGAATCAAACTCAGAAAAATATGGCAGAAGCCTTGATTTTTCAACCTGTCAACAACTTCCCTGGCAAGAGCTGGGGAAAATATGCTAAGACGGTATTCATCCTCCTTGGATGCCCCGTTTCCCCAGTTCATCATGTTAAGAGTGCGTGGCCTGAGGAACTCACACAGGCTCTCAAACATTCCTTATCTATGCTGACCCCTTACAGAGGAGAACGCAGCAAAGTATGCTGAAATTACAGGCACGCCAAGACTGAGTGTGGTTCCTTCTGTGGGGCCACCCTAACACCCACTGGCTGTGTGTTACATGCACATGGTGGGCATTTAAAGCATTGTCAAGGACTGACAGTGCATTAATACCAGTCCTGAACAAAGACTGGTACCTGGGGGAAGTGGACTGGAATGTTTAAAGCCATCATCTGGGATCTGGAGCCTGATGGCAGATGCTGGGAAGGCTCCTGATGCTGGCGAAACATGTGCACGTACAGCGTCAGCCCTATACTAATGCTTACTGCACAGCTGCTGTGTCTGGTGCTGTGGAGAACACAAGTGTACATGATACCATGAAGGAGTTTGTACTTCACCATGTAGGAAGGAGGCTCTCCTTTGCTTGCAAGTTTGATATATTGGCCTCAGAAGCTGGTTTTCCTCTTCCCTGGTATTCCGAGTGGCCACTGGTTCACTGGTGATGACCCTATTAGCTGTGCTTACCCTCTCATTTCATTTTCTACCACTAAATGGCTTGGTCCTGTAAGCATCTGAGTCATGGTTTCCTCCCCCATATTCATGCGTAAGGTGAAGGTAGGAATCATTTCCTCACCCTTGCACATAGTCCCTGTTTAATGCTCTTCCAAAAATATCTGTTAAGTGCCTGGTATGTATCAGGTGATTTTCTAGACAGACTGACTTTAATCCTGACAACACCTCTGTGAGGTGGTTGTTCTCATCTTAAAGCGATGTTATGGAAAGGCAGAGAAGTAATAACATACCTCCAGTGATAAACAGCCACTAAGGGGCAGTCAGGAGTGATGGAGGCAGGATTTGAACCCAGATTTCTGAAATCCAAGGCCAGCACATAATTATCCTTTGGCAGCTTTAGTCTTTTAACCTTATTCTAGTTGTTTCAAGGACTGGTTAACACCTAGACTTGGCTTAAGTAAAAAGTGTTACTTCTAGAACAAGGAAAGAATGCCTGATTGATGATATGCACTGCTTTCCCTCTTACTTAATTGTGCCTAAGGAAAGCAGATGGTTAAGTTATTTGTGTATTACAGAAAAGAGTAAAACTACAGTAAAGCCCAATTATGCAGTTTATTAAGCAATAACCTCAGATATGCGGATGACACCTTATGGCAGAAAGTGAAGAGGAACTAAAGAGCCTCTTGATGAAAGTGAAAGAGGAGAGTGAAAAAGTTGGCTTGAAGCTCAACATGCAAAAAACGAAGATCATGGCATCTGGTCCCATCACTTCATGGGAAATCGATGGGGAAACAGTGGAAACAGTGTCAGACTTTATTTTTGGGGCTCCAAAATCACTGCAGATGGTGACTGCAGCCATGAAATTAAAAGATGCTTACTCCTTGGAAGAAAAGTTATGACCAACCTAGACAGCATATTCAAAAGCAGAGACATTACTTTGCCAACAAAGGTCCGTCTAGTCAAGGCTATGGTTTTTTCAGTGGTCATGTATGGATGTGAGAGTTGGACTGTGAAGAAGGCTGAGCACCGAAGAATTGATGCTTTTGAACTGTGGTGTTGGAGAAGACTCTTGACAGTCCCTTGGACTGTAAAAAGATCCAACCAGTCCATTCTGAAGGAGATCAGCCCTGGGATTTCTTTGGAAGGAATGATGCTGAAGCTGAAACTCCAGTACTTTGGCCACCTCATGCGAAGAGTTGACTCATTGGAAAAGACTCTGATGCTGGGAGGGATTGGGGTCAGGAGGAGAAGGGGACGACAGAGGATGAGATGGCTGGATGGCATCACCAACTCGATGGACAGGAGTTTGAGTGAACTCTGGGAGATGGTGATGGACAGGGAGGCCTGGCGTGCTGCGATTCATGGGGTTGCAAAGAGTCGGACACGACTGAGCGACTGAACTGAACTGAATAGGTTACAGCAAATTACTTGAATTCTCAGGGGAAAAAGGTGGAGGGTATTTACTAAGCAATTACATGTAACTGTCAGGTTCTGTCAGAGAAAGCGATGGCACCCCACTCCAGTACTCTTGCATGGAAAATCTATGGACGGAGGAGCTTGGTAGGCTGCAGTCCATGGGGTCTCGAAGAGTCGGACACGACGGAGCGACTTCACTTTCACTTTTCACTTTCATGCATTGGAGAAGGAAATGGCAACCCGCTCCAGTGTTCTTGCCTGGAGAATCCCAGGGACGGGGGATCCTGGTGGGCTGCCGTCTATGGGGTCACACAGAGTCGGACACGACTGAAGCGACTTAGCAGCAGCAGTCAGGTTCTGTGCTGGCCACATTCTCATGATAATCTCATGTAACTCTGATCACAAGCTGGGGAGGGGGATTATGATCATTCTTGCTCCACAGAGAGGAAAAAGGGGGTATGGTTTGCACAAGATCGCAAAGCTGAAAATAGAAGACCATAGGACTTGAATTGGGATTTAAATTAAGTTGATTAAAGTTTTGAATAGGTGACACATACACAGCATATGAAATTTAACAGATAGAGAAGGGGCACATTAAGAAGTAATTCTACTTCTTTTTTTTTTTAATTTAATTTTATTTTTAAACTTTACATAATTGTATTAGTTTTTCCAAATATCAAAATGAATCCGCCACAGGTATACATGTGTTCCCCATCCTGAACCCTCCTCCCTCCTCCCTCCCCATTCCCTCCCTCTGGGTCGTCCCAGTGCACCAGCCCCAAGCATCCAGTATCGTGCATCAAACCTGGACTGGCAACTCGTTTCATACATGATATTTTACACGTTTCAATGCCATTCTCCCAAATCTTCCCACCCTCTCCCTCTCCCACAGAGTCCATAAGACTGTTCTATACATCAGTGTCTCTTTTGCTGTCTCGTACACAGGGTTATCATTACCATCTTTCTAAATTCCATATATATGCGTTAGTATACTGTATTGGTGTTTTTCTTTCTGGCTTACTTCACTCTGTATAATAGGATCCAGTTTCATCCACCTCATTAGAACTGATTCAAATGTATTCTTTTTAATGGCTGAGTAATACTCCATTGTGTATATGTACCACAGCTTTCTTATCCATTCATCTGCTGATGGACATCTAGGTTGCTTCCATGTCCTGGCTATTATAAACAGTGCTGCGATGAGCATTGGGGTATACGTGTCTCTTTCCCTTCTGGTTTCCTCAGTGTGTATGCCCAGCAGTGGGATTGCTGGGTCATAAGGCAGTTCTATTTCCAGTTTTTTAAGGAATCTCCACACTGTTCTCCATAGTGGCTGTACTAGTTTGCATTCCCACCAACAGTGTAAGAGGGTTCCCTTTTCTCCACACCCTCTCCAGCATTTATTACTTGTAGACTTTTGGATCGCAGCCATTCTGACTGGCGTGAAATGGTACCTCATAGTGGTTTTGATTTGCATTTCTCTGATAATGAGTGATGTTGAGCATCTTTTCATGTGTTTGTTAGCCATCTGTATGTCTTCTTTGGAGAAATGTCTATTTAGTTCTTTGGCCCATTTTTTGATTGGGTCATTTATTTTTCTGGAATTGAGCTGCAGGAGTTGCTTGTATATTCTCAAGATTAGTTGTTTGTCAGTTGCTTCACTTGCTATTATTTTCTCCCATTCTGAAGGCTGTCTTTTCACCTTGCTAATAGTTTCCTTTGATGTGCAGAAGCTTTTAAGGTTAATTAGGTCCCATTTGTTTATTTTTGCTTTTATTTCCAATATTCTGGGAGGTGGGTCATAGAGGATCCTGCTGTGATGTATGTCAGAGAGTGTTTTGCCTATGTTCTCCTCTAGGAGTTTTATAGTTTCTGGTCTTACGTTTAGATCTTTAATCCATTTTGAGTTTATTTTTGTGTATGGTGTTAGAAAGTGTTCTAGTTTCCTTCTTTTACAAGTGGTTGACCAGATTTCCCAGCACCACTTGTTAAAGAGATTGTCTTTAATCCATTGTATATTCATGCCTCCTTTGTCAAAGATAAGGTGTCCATATGTGTGTGGATTTATCTCTGGGCTTTCTATTTTGTTCCATTGATCTATATTTCTGTCTTTGTAGTGTAGTCTAAAGTACAGTCAGTTTGGGGTAATGTTCTATGGACATGCAAAAAAGGATGAAGTATTCTGTTTTTAGAAATTATTTAACACACACACACACACACACACACACACACACATATATATAATCATGAGTGAGTGAGTGAAGTCACTCAGTTCTGTCCAACTCTTTGTGACTCCATGAACTATGCAGTCCATGGAATTCTCCAGGACAGAATACTGGAGTGGGTAGCAGTTCTCTTCTGCAGATGATCTTCCCAACCCAGGAATTGAACCCAGGTCTCCCACATTGCAGGCAGATTCTTTACTAGGTGAACCACACACACATACACACACACACACACACACACACACACACACACACACACAGCTTTGTTATGTTATTGAGGCCATTTACATCATTAGTATTGTTGGTCCATTTTATTTGTTAAACTTTCTATAGCTAAACTATTTCTAGTTTTCCTTGTACTTTCTATAGCTTTGATTAATAACTTTTCATGCTACTTTAGTTGGTGCAGAAATACTTATGATTGCTGGACCTTCCTTGTTGGAACATATACCTTATCATACAAAGTATATTTACCTTTCTTGTCTAATGCTTTTTGCTTAATGCTATGACAAACCTAGACAGATTATTAAAAAGCAAAGACATCACTTTGCTGACAAAGATCCATACACTCAAAACTATGGTTTTTCCAGTAGTCATGTATGGATGTGAGATTTGAACCATAAACAAGGCTGAGTGCTGAAAAACTGATGCTTTTGAACAGTGGTGCTGGAGAAGACTCTGGAGAGTCCCTTGGACAGCAAGGAGATTAAACCAGTCAGTCCCAAAGGAAATCAGTCCTGAATATTCACTGGAAGGACTGATGATGAAGCTTTGGCTACCTGATGAGAAGAGCCAATTCATTAGAAAAGACCCTGATGCTGGGAAAGATTGACAGCAAGAGGAGATAGGGGCAACAGATGAAGAGATGGTTGGATGGCATCACTGACTCAATGGACATGAGTTTGAGCAAACTCTGGGAGATAGTGAAGGACACGGAAGCCTGGCATGCTGCAAAGAGTTGGACACGACTTAAGAGACTGAACAACAATACCAACACTTTTTGATCTAAAGTAAACCTTGTTTTATACTGAGTTCATGACCTTTCCTTTCCTTTATGTTGACATTTGATGATATTCCTTTGTTCATCCTTCTGCTTTCAAGTTTCTGAGCCACTTTGCTTTAGGTATGTGTCTGGTATATAACATATGGTTAAGTTTTATTTAATTACTCAATTGTGAGTTTAGCCTACACATTTATTGGTATGACAGATGTGTTTATTCTTAATTCACAACATTTTGTGTCATTTTTATGTTTCTATTGCTTTATTTGTTAAAATCTTATACTCTTAAGTCTATATTTGTTTTGCTTTTGTGAGTGTTCCCTGTACTATCTGGGCAGGTTTGTGTTATGATTAATTTTTCCAGTTATCACCTTTATAACTAAACTTTATAATTATATAAATTCTCTATTTCTTGAAACGCTGATGTTTAACTTCCCACTCTGGACAATTGTATTGTTGTATACTTGTAACATATAATATTGTATATTAACTAAACCTAAATTTAAAAAAATTGTTCTGTTGTATACTTGTAACATATAATATTGTATATCAACTAAACCTCAATTTAAAAAAATTGTTCTCCATTTTCTCTTCCTTCCATCAAATAAATTTCATTTAAAATATATGCAGCTATGCTGCTGCTGCTGCTAAGTCACGTCAGTCGTGTCCGACTCTGTGTGACCCCATAGACGGCAGCCCACCAGGCTCCCCCATCCCTGGGATTCTCCAGGCAAGAATACTGGAGTGGGTTGCCATTTCCTTCTCCAACGCATGAAAGTGAAAAGTGAAAGTGAAGTTGCTCAGTGGTGTCTGACTCCTAGCATAGATACAGGTAAAGGTATATAATGTATGTGTAACTATACATATGTTTATATATGTATGTATGTGAAAATGAGTGTTAGTTGCTTAGTTGTGTCTGACTCATTGTGACCCCGTGGACTGTTGTAGCTTGTCAGGCTCCGCTGTTCATGGAATTCTCCAGGTAAGAAGCCATTCCCTTCTCCAGGGGATCTTACGGACCCAGGGATTGAACCCAGATGACTTGCACTATAGGCAGGTTCTTTACTGTCTGAGCCATCAGGGAGGATACCATATGTAAGTGTGTGTATGCGGGTATATATATACATATATATAACTAAGCACACATACAGGCTTCCCAGGTGGCTCAGTGGTAAAGAATCCACCTGCCAAAGCAGGAGACACAAGAGACATGAGTTTGATCCCTTGGTCAGGAAGATTCCCCAGAGTAGGAAATGTCAACCTGCTCCAAATTCTTGCCTGGAAAATTCCATAGACAGAGGAGCCTGGTAGGCTATAGCCCATGGGGTCACAAAGAATTGGACATGACTGAGCACAGCACACACAGCAAACACACACACGCACACACACACATATATAATGTTATACTTTAAACCTTTGTATATTTAATATCCTTATAGAGCAGTTTCTTGATTTATCATGCTTAAATGAGAGCCTTTGATTTTCATCTGTAAATGATGGAAAAAATCAACACATGTAACCTTCTCACTTCTCTATTCTTATTATTATATTAATCATAATATCTACATATAGTCAGGACTTATACTTGCTTTTCTGCAACCAAAATTTCCGTATTTATTTTAGACGTAACCCAAAAGCTAAATGTATTCAGTGTTTACTTGAAAGTTCTTTTGCCAGATTTTCTCCATTCATCTCTTAGTCAGCTACAGTCTCTCCTTTAATAGTTTTTTAAAAGAATGACTCATGAGAACCAACTTCTCTGGGTTCTTAAATGTTGGACAAGTTTTATCTGCTATCTTTATTTTGATTGACAGTGGCTTGTGTAAAATCTTTAGGCCACCCACTTTTTTTTTCTTTCACTGAGGTATTCGTAGGCATTATCTCCACTATTTTTGAATGTTTCTGTAAGGAAGCCTTAGGTTAGTCTGACTTTTTTTGTTGTTGTTCTTTTTTTAAATTCAAACATTTAATTTTCTATTGGGGTATAGCCAATCAACAATATTATGATAGTTTCAAGTTAATAGTGAAGGGACATAGCCATACATATGCTGCTGCTGCTGCTGCTAAGTCGCTTCAGTCATGTCCGACTCTGTGCGACCCCATAGATGGCAGGCCACCAGGCTCCCCCATCCCTGGGATTCTCTAGGCAAGAACACTGGAGTGGGTTGCCATTTCCTTCTCCAATGCATGAAAGTGAAAAGTGAAAGTGAAGTCGCTCAGTTGTGTCCGACTCTTAGCGACTCCATGGACTGCAGCCCACCAGGCTCCTCTGTCCATGGGATTTTCCAGGCAAGAGTACTGGAGTGGGGTGCCTTCTCCAAGCCATACATATACCTGGACCCATTTCCTGCCCCACCCCCGACTCCTCTTCCATCCAGGCTGTTACATAACATTAAGCAGAGTTCCATGTGCTATACAATAGGTCCTCGTTGGTTATCCATTTTAAATAAAAGCAGATGGCTACAATAATTAGGCAAAGTAGCTAAGACCTTTGACAATGAAAATAAAGAGAAGGGGCGAACATAGACATTTTCCTCATTCCCCAGTGTGCACATGTCCATCCCAAATTCTCCATCACTTCCCCTCTCCTTCCACCCCCCGTATTGCACAACCATAAGTTTGTTCTCAAATTCTGTGAGTCTCTTTCTGTTTTCTAAGTAGGTTCATTCGTATGGTTTCTTTTTATATTACACATGTAAGGGATGTCATATGATATTTCACCTTCTCTGTTTGACTTCATTCAGTATGACAATCTCTAGGTTCATCCATGTTGCTGCAAATGGCATTATTTCATTCTTTTTAATTAGCCTGACTTTTAAAAAAACTTCTGGTTTTGTATAGGTTACTTGGTATTCTTGGACAAATGATTACTTATCTCTAAAGTTTATTAACACCCCTAAAACAGAGATTAGTATTGATGGCTTTTAAGCAAATTTTCCTGGAACACAGTCGATCCTTTCAATCTATAAATTCTTATCATCTTTTTTCAAAGTTGTGTGGATTTATATCTTTGACTACTTCTTTGTGTTTCATTTTTTCAGTTCTCTTCAGCGATATTTTATTAGTTATCTGTGGGGTCTTCTTTGTCAGTCAAATCTACTGTTTCATCTCTACTCCTTTCAAACTCTTAGTTCCTTTTTACTTTATTTGCTTTGAGAATCCTGCCCTTAAGTGTTCCTTTTCTGTTTTTAGCAGTGTGTATTTTCCTCGGTGTTGCTTCAAAATCACCTTCATATCCGTGCTGATTTTCCTACTTCACCTCTTTAGTCAGCTACATCAAGTATTCCTTTTCTACCCTCATTTTACCACACTGGTGACCCACGACCTCTCCATCTCTTTTGAACTCATCTGTGACTTCTTTAATTTGCATTCATGGTCAAACATTACTTTTTTAGAATCATTAGTCATCAGTGTCCTCCTCTTACCATTTGTTTTTCCAGTTCTTTTTCTCCCTTTCTATTGCAATAGTTTTGTGGTAGCAAATAGTATGTTACAGTGTTCTGGGCTGCTTCTTTTTTTAATTGTCACTGTTCTTTGAGTGTGGAGAATTCTTAATCCAGATACTTGAAAAAAGTTCATATGGGGGAGGAGGCAGGACATTACTGTGTATGGGTAAAAATTTGCCCTGGTTCACCAGTGAATCTCATTACAAAGGTTCATGTATTTATGAGTTATTTTAGCTGTGCTTCTTCTCAGCTAACGGGCTACAGCAATGCCTTACCAATCTACATGGCGTACTTGTGCATTTCCTTTTTGGCTTCATCTGCTACTATGCAGGTAGAGTCTAAGGATGCTTTTGTTTCCAGCTTTGTAGCACAATTGCCATTTTTCAAAGGGTCGTTGGTTTCATCCTTTAGGATATGCTTACTCTGTAGTGCCGATTTTTGGAGCTGTATTTTCTGTTTGCTTCGCTGAACTTGATAGCCTGGTCACAGTCACTTTGTCTCAGCTTTTCCTAAAATCTTAAGTTTGGTCAGTTCTATGTCACAGACTGTGGTTCACAGATACAGAATCTCCGAGCTTTATTGAAAATCGAATTTATACTTTTTACTCTTTTTTGTTGTTTATTTTATAACTTTCAAGAAGAAAATGGAAAGAGCTTTCTTTCTGATAAAATCTTAAAATTTAAAGGACACCATGCTGTGTTTACTACTCCAAAGTATATGAAAAACTTGTGGCTCTTCTTTCTGGTTTAGGATTTAGAATCTCAGTTTTACAAATCAACACAACACAGGGGACTAAGTGTCAAAAGAAACCAAATCAAGTTGAGGTCATAAATGTGCCAGGAAGCGGCTGGCTACAATAATTAGGCAAAGTAGCTAAGACCTTTGACAATGAAAACAAAGACAAGGGGCAAACATAGACATTTTCCCCATTCCCCAGAGGCCCAAAGAAGCTTCTGTAGGATGAGAAATCATTGACATTTAAGAAAGATTGATTTAATTCTCAAAGGATACTAATGTTAGATCGAATTTTAAAGAGGACCATAACAGGTGAATCCAGAGAGAAAATTAGAATACTTTTACCTTGGTTGTTATATATTTCATAACTTTTCCCTCAGTCTGTATGTCTTGAATAAACCTATTATTATTATCAGCAATTATAATACCACCAGCTGTGTGGATATTATGTGCCTGAACCAGTGCTAAATGCTCCCCCCACCCAAATCCCTATGACGTGGGGCTACTATTATTGATTTCCAATCATACATGAGAAACTGAGACTTAGAAAGTTTAACTCTCTAGTTCAAGGTCACATAACCGATGAGTGCTCCATCCAGCACTAGAACCCACCCAACTACTACACGGTTTACTGTAACTACTGTTAGTCATCAGTTATCCAGTTTATACTATCATTTTAATGGAATTACATCCTAAGAGCAACATTAACTACATACATACACCACCACATTTCTCAGTTACCTACCTCAGAAACAGCTTATACACCAGGAACTACACTTTGAGAAATCTTGATGCACTGATGTGGCTGTAGGTGGGTGGGGACTGGGCAGGGAAACAGACCACCAATCAATGGCCTACTGAATACAAGAAGATATTACTACTTTTCTTGTGTGACAAGGATTCTAACATCAGGTAGTCTAGGGCTAGTATAAGTGGTCAAGAATGACATCAAGGAACTGGACTTCCTGCAACGTCCCTTCTCATTGTCAAGAGTAAGCACTGAATGCCTAGAGAGCCAATCTTCTTTTCCTGAACAAAGAGCAAGAGGCAAAGAGACTTAATTACTGGGGGAGGGGGGAGAGGGAAGTTTCCCTAGGGAATTCTGCCCACACATCATTGGACAGAACTGTGTCTACCAGCTACCCCAAGCCAAGCCACAAGGAAGCCTGAGAATTTGAGGTTTCTGGCCTCTGTGGATGGAGCAGACAAAGTAGAATGAGCTGTAACAAGGGTTAAATAAACCAATCATCCTGGAAAGGACTTACTTTTTTATGAAGAAGTGGCAGAAAATTTTATCCTGCCTAGCCTTGGTCTTGGACTACTTACACAGCCTCTCAGGGTCTTGGTTATTCATTGAGAGAGACAGAGTTGAGAACTATACAGTGCTGGAAGAGAATTTAATAATCCAATGCTTACACAATTGCCTAACCTGATCCCTAGCACATAAATGGCAGTTCTTAAACACTACCACTAGGTTCAGTAACATTCCAATCTGTCAAAACTCTTAATTGACTTAGGAGTATCAAAAACCCTCGCTGAAAACAAAAGATTCCCTAGAAGAATGCAAGGAGACTTATTTTGTCAACACTGAATTACAGTTCTCTCCAGGGCAGCTTTTATTCAGTTCACCTACAGATTTCATGATTTATTCAATGTTTCAACTACTAACTAAACATTTAGCAGGTGCTATATTTCCAATTTACTGCCAGGAGCATTTAAAGAAAATACAACAAAAATTCCTTGCACAACATTCTCCATCTAAAAGAAAGAAGAAACTGGCAATAATGTGACTTCAAGTACCTCCAACAGAAACATATTTACATTTCGAGATTCTGTTCTTTCTCTACCTTGGACTGAATTAACTTAGCTTCCCTGCTGTGGTAAATGCATGTGGTGATTATAGTGGAGAAATTCAATCTTGGTTTTTGTTTCTAATCTCTCCAACTGATATTTATGTACGTTTTTGACTCTGGTCTTAATAAATTCCTAAGGACATTCAAATCTGATCTTCATATGTAAATAGTTCCTACCAAAAAACAAGTCAGTTGTGGTTTGAGGCAGGGTGGGAGGAGGGGCAGCTTAAGGCTGAAAGGGCACAGAGCCTGAAGTGAAATCTTACACAGTTTCTGTTACATGTTTGCAAATATATAACAACTAGTTCCTTGAAACTTCAAACTCACAGAATTTCTCAGGGGAGGAATAAATTGTCTGTATGCCACCTATCTCTCAGTTTTACATAACTTGGAAGAATTTCTCTCTGACGAAACTTAAGTCAAGACATAGTAAATATATTCCGTTTTAAAATTTCCATAATGTGGAGTGACTTCTGTCTGCTCGTCTCAGCAGAAAGTATCCAAGTGGGATGGTGCTGAAAGATTTTTTTAAAGAAGTACAATATGGCACAGTGATAAAATCACTAAACTCAGGCTCAGAGGACTCAAGTTCAGTCTCTGGCCCTCCCACTTGTGTCTGTGTCATAGAGCCCATGATGTTGTATGCTTCACCCAAGAAGTGTCTCAACACCCTTCTCTCTCACCACCAGTACAAAGGCTGGAAAAGTAAACACGCTCTCAGCCTTTTATGCAGCCATGAAATTAAAAGACACTTGCTCCTTGGAAGAAAAGCTATGACAAACCTAGACTGCATATTAAGCAGCAGAGACATCACTTTGTTGACAAAGGTCTGTATAGTCAAAGCTATGATTTTTCTAGTAGTCATGTATGGATGTGAGAGTTGGACCATAAAGAAGGCTGAGTGCTGAAGAATTGATGCTTTTCAACTGTGTTGCCAGAGAAGATTCTTGAGAGTTCCTTTGACAGCAAGGAGATCAAACCAGTCAATTCTAAAGGAAATCAATCCTAAATATTAATTGGAAGGACTGATGTTGAAGCTAAAGCTCCAATACTTTGACCACTTGATGCAAAGGGCTGAGTCACTGGAAAAGATTCTGATGCTGGGCAAGATTGAGGGCAGGAGAAGGGGGCGACAGAGGGTGAGATGCTTGGATGGCATCACTGACTCATGCCATCCAAGCATCTCACATGAGTTTGAGTAAATGGACATGAGTTTGAGTAAACTCCAGGAGACAGTGAAGGACAGGGAAGCCTGGCGTGCTGCAGTCCATGGGGTCACAAAGAGTCGGACACAACTTAGTGATTGAACAACAACAGCAGCAGCAGACTTTTATGTAGCTGAGAACTTCCATGAGGCATAGTTCTAGCCAATTAGACATGAGCAGCAGTCTTACGTCTTATGTCAGAAGGTGAACCAGAGGATGTCTAAGGAAGTTTAACTTTCAGGAGAAAAGAAAATAAGATGGCTGATACTGCTCCTTCTTATATTTCTTCTTCTCTTGACCATGTCTGTGATGCCTGGAGCTAAAACAGTCATCTTGTGACTTTAAATGAAAGACCAGGAGAATAGCAGGAAAGAACCATGACGTCTCTGATGCTGTCCAGCCTCTGAGGTGGTGGTCTGCTTCTAAGACTCTTATCATGAGGACCTCTCCGCACCAAATACAGACAGAGTAATTCATATTTTCTACTACACAGAAGCAAAATATTCCCACTGACCCAGGAACTCTGGAAGGTTACTTTATCTTCTCCTCTACAAAATGAAGACATAACATGCCCAAACACACAGATACTGTGAATTCTGAATAAAACAAGGCATAACAAAATCCTTTGTTAATTAGAAAGTTCACAGACAAGGGAATCAGACCTTCAGAAAATATTTGGTTGCTTTGTTTCACAGATATAGCCAAAAGTTGGGGAAAGAAGTATTAGAAGTGATTTTATAACTAATCTACATCAATTGCGCTTAGACACATGGTAGCAAAATGATAACCTATATGAAGTATAGGTATTTTCTCCTAATACCATTATTTTCCTTTATTCTTTTTTGATCACCTCAGTTTACCTTCCCCATCATTTCCTCTTCCTCCTCCTATATATATATAGATATAGATATAGATAGATATAGATATAGATATATATAGGCGTCCCTGGTGACTAAATGCTAAAGAACCCACCTGCCGATGCAGGAGATATGGGTTTGATCCCTGGGTCAGGAAGATCCCTGGGGAAGGAAATAGCAACCCACTCCAGTCTATGGGGTGGCAAAAGAGTTGGTCATGACTTAGTGATTAAACAATACCATGCTCTGTTGCTCAGGGGTGTCCGACTCTCTTGTGACCCCATGGACTGTAGCCCACCCAGCTCCTCTGTCCATGGAATTTTCCAGGCAAGAATACTGGAGTGGATTGCTATTTCCTTTTCCAGGGGATCTTCCAACCCAGGGACTGAACTTGCATCTCTGTGTTTCCTGCACTGCAGGCAAATTCTTTACCACTGAGCCACCTGGGAAGCCCAGAGGAAGTTACAGAAGGGCCTTGGAGGGCTAACACCCCCTCTGCTTGGTTGCCTCTACAGTTGCCATCTACACGGTGCATGCAATTCATGTATCAGGGTCTCCTCTAAGTCTTCTGACATTCAATCCTCCTAATCACCTTTTTGCTGCTGCTGCTGCTAAGTCGCTTCAGTCGTGTCCAACTCTGTGCGACCCCATAGACGGCAGCCCACCAGGCTCCCCCATCCCTGGGATTCTCCAGGCAAGAACACTGGAGTGGGTTGCCATTTCCTTCTCCAATGCATGAAACTGAAAAGTGAAAGTGAAGTCGCTTAGTTGTGTCTGACTCTTAGCGACCCCATGGGCTGCAGCCCACCAGGCCCCTCCGTCCTTCAGATTTTCCAGGCAAGAGTACTGGAGTGGGGTGCCATTGCACTTTCACATTTGTGATTTTACTTCATCCATACTACCATGCTGTAGGTCAACTGTGGCAGGTATTATTAGGTCATTTAACAAACAAAGAAATTAATTCCCAGAAAGATTCAAACCTTTGCATAAAGAAGCACATTAAGTTAGTGGGCAGAGCTGAAATCAGAACCTGAATTTTTATCTGATAAAGATACTTCCCCTACTAAAACACAAAAAAGATGCAAAGGCGAAACAAACAACAAACACAAAAACTTAATTGACCACTTTATAGCTTTTTTCACCAATGTTACTTGGCAAAATGATGAGTGATAATAGAACTACATGAGGATTTATCCCAGAGCTTTCAGTGGGTGCATTTATCTCAAAACCATAGGCAGTTGCTATATAACACAGAGAGCTCAGCCTGACACTCTGTGATGATCTAGAGGGGTGAGATGCAGGGATGGGAGGGAGGCTCAGGAGGGAGGGGATATACGCATAATTTTTGGCTGATTCTCGTTGTTGTATGGCAAAAACCAACACAACGTTGTAAAGTAATTTTCCTAAAATTAAAAATAAATTTTAAAAAAAGCTATGGGAACAAGATTTGCCAGAGAAAATTAGATCTGAGCACCAAGAAAATATTTACCAGCCAAATAAAGCAACTCTATAAGCTTGTGTGGAATCTTAATACAGAGCATCAGGGTGCCCTGCCCCTATAGAAACTCTGCAGGGGCCATCTGTTTGCATTCACAAACTGAACCCAGTGACTCCAGGCTGCCCCCCAAGAGCTGGTGCCCTTTTATGGGCATCACATGGTCCCCAAGAACACTTCCTTCTTTTTTCAATTACTAGAAATCCTACAGCTGGAGTTTTCTGCTGGGGGCCTCTTCAGAATGCTGCCTACAGAAAATGAAGAAATCGATCTTGACCCTTGTAATCTTTTGATCCGGCAAGGGAATCAGGAGTGGAACTCTTTGCAATTTCCTACTGCATGGCTGAAGGTCATTCTTCCTTTTCTCATCAGCAGTGGTAACTTCCATCACCAGAGTTCTGAAACCAAACCACAATTTTGTATGCAAATGAACTGTGTCTATCAATGACTGTAATAAAACCCAACAGCGGTCCTTCTGAGTGACAATGAGAGAAGCACTTGGGACGCATGGCATATTCCAGGGATGCTGTTCATCATCATCATTAGAAACAAAGAGGAAGAAGAAATAGATGAACCACATGAACAATACAAGCGAAATTGCTAGATTGCCAGGAAATGTCTCTCCTGGGCCTGGCTATAATACATTTATACTAGATTTATTTGAGTGAGAAAAATAGAACAGCTACAATTGTGTTTTCTCTTCTATTTTTTTTTTTTAAAGCTCTCTTGACCTTCGGCAGTAGGATTATCCCACTTTGATGTGAGTGCATTAAACATTAACAATCTTACCATGTTAGTCTCCCAGACCAAATCTTATTAGCATTTAGTTCTGACATCGGTACTTGCTGGTGAATTATTTTAAAAATGTAAAGAGTCTGAGGTTGTGTGATAAAAATCACATAACCACATAATGGAGGTCATTAAAGGCCTTTGAAGGTGTGAAATAGCCAGGACCAGTATTACATGAGGCTCTTAGTCCCTGTTTTACTTTCATTAAAATACTTTGTGGGGCAAAGAACTGTTCCTTTTTTGAAACGATCCTGAGCAAGGCTGGAAAAGCATTAAGTACACAGTCCCTGGTAGGAGGTCAGGACTAAAAAGATGGTCCTCCCTTCTCTCCACATACTCCTTAGCTAAGGTGAGCAAAGAAATCACTCCCTTACTTTCTGGAATAAGTCTAAGTCAAGTCTGTTGGGTGTCTGAATGCTAAATTGCATTCCACTCTTTGCAACTCCATGGACTGTAGCCTGCCAGGCTCTTTCATCCATGGGATTTTCCAGACAAGAATACTGGAGTAGGTTGCCATTTCCTTCTCCAGTATATCTTCCTGACCCAGGGATCAAACCTGCATCTTTTATGTCTCCTGCATTGGCAGGTGAGTTCTTTATCACTAGCGCCACCTGGAACACAGCAGGGCCCTGCTTTCCTTATTCTGTCAAGAATAACACCTGTTTTACCTACACCCGTTTTACCTTCTGGGAGACTTCCCTGGTGGCTTAGACGGTAAAGTGTCTGTCTACGATGCAGGAGACCCAGGTTCGATCCCTGGGTTGGGAAGATCCCTTGGAGAAGGAAATGGCAATCCACTCCAGTACTATTGCCTGGAAAATCCCATGGACAGAGGAGCCTGGTAGGCTACAGTCCATGGGGTCACAAAGAGTTGGAGACGACTAAGCGACTTCATGTGTTGTTTGTTACCTTCTGGGAAGGCTTTCCTGGTACTCAGATGGTAAAGAATCTGCTTGCAATGGGGGACACCTGGGTTCAATCCCTGGGTTGGGAAGATCCCCTGGAGAAGGAAATGGCAATGTACTCCAGTATTCTTGCCTGGAGAATCCCATGGACAGAGGGGCCTGGCGGGCTACAGTCCATTGAGTCACAAAGAGTCGGACGTGACTAAGCGACTAACACTTTCGTTTACCTTCTGGGAACTGGGAAGCAGAGGTCTGGTTGCCTTTTCCTAAAATGACCCTGGTCCCTAGAATTCTGAATTCTCAAATATGAAATCTAATCATGATGGGAGAAATCAGTCAGATGAGTCCCTGTGAGGGTCTGGTTCTAACATTCTCTGAAACAGCAGCCTGTGTCTCTCAAAGCCCCGGGGAGGCCGCCTGTGGATGTGTGGAAGGAGCCCAGAGTGTGTAAATCATGCATACAAATGGGAAAAGGTGGACAGGTCCAGTGGGGCTCCAGCCTTCTCTGAGGAATCCCTGAGCAGACAATCTGCTGTGGAAATTATCACCCCAGTGCAGCTCGTTAAAAGTTGCCTGAATAAGACAGGGGAAAGGCAGAGAATCAGTTTCTTTGCTGCTAGTACTTGTCCCCAGTAACTAAGCTGACAGCATACCTGAGCCTCCTTTGTCCTGACCAAATAGGAGAGAAACCCACTTTCTAAGGGATGGGCTGCAGACGTGCTGGAGTTAAGGTCAGGAGCCTAGGAATCAGTGCACTCCCAGGAAGATGATGCTCAGGATTTTATACCCCCAGGAGGTCTCTGAAAATGAACAGCTTAACCTTTTGCTTCCCAGAGAAGAAATGAGAGAAATGACTCGCCTTGGGCACTGGCTCCCGCCGCCACGGCTGTCACATCTCTAGTGCCAAGTGTCCTCTCTGGCTGCAGGAAGAGAAAGGTGTCCCAACAGCCTTGGAGCAGCAGTGCCGCCCCCCCGCCCCCACCGATCCTGTACTGGACTCCACTCCTCAGCGGTGCACAAGGCCTTCGGGCACCCTGGGGGGGACAAGGTGCTGAAGCATCATCAATAATGGATGGCCCATAGGGTGTTAAGAGCTGGTGGAGGGGAGGGAGGGGGAAGCAGGCAGGGGAGGAGCTGTCCTCTCAGGGAACTGATATAGGCACCTAGCTGTGCACCCACAAACTCAGTTTATACCAATGCTGGAGGAAGGAAGAGAGGAAGGAATGATTTGCTGGAAAAGAAAGGTTGGGACAACTAACAATTGCAATTCCCAGAATATGTCTCCAATCTGAGTTGAATACTGAGCATACGATTTTGGCCAATCACAGAAATGACCATACAGGTAACCTGCCCCTGTGGGCTCTCTCCTCCACAGACTATGAGCAGAGATTCAAGGCACCAGTCTGCTGCCATTACCACCAGTGATTTTTTTTTTTCTCCTGAGTGTGAAGGAAAGAAGCTGTTCACCCGAGTACAGAACTTAAAAGGATTTGCTGTTGCTTCCAACGTGTGTGTTCTTTCAGATGCATGAATTAATAATGGAGTCATATTTGTCAAGTAAGCAACCTATAGTTCACGACATTGCAGGAGGACCAGGTTAATGGAGCTTTTCTAAACCAAGTGTAAATGTACAAGCTGCCACTTTCAATCATATCTTAAAAATGAGTAGAGTCTAAAGAAAACATCAGGTTGTGGTTCATCTCCTGTTGAGACTCAAGGGTGTTCACTCATTCACTGTCCATTTAGTTGTTCATTCATTGAACCCCTTGCGGCTCAGCTGGTAAAGAATCTGCCTGCAATGTGGGAGACCTGGGTTCGATCCCTGGGTTGGGAAGATCCCCTGGAAAAGGGAAAGGCTACCCACTCCAGTATTCTGGACTAGAGAATTCCATGGACTGTATAGTTCAAGGGTCACTAAGAGTCGGACCTGACTGAGTGACTTTCACTGAGTTGTTCATTCATTGAACACATATTTAGTAAGAGTCAAATGTGTGCCAGCCAATGTGCTAGGTTCTAGCAGCTAAATCATGGTTCCTGGTTTCGAGACACTTTCTTCCTATTATGAATCATAACCAGAGGAGTCAGAAAGTCCAAGCTCGCACATCCACGTCCACATGCCATCCTCACATAGGTCCTGAGGTTGTGGGGAGCCAGGTGTCAGCAGGCTGATGACAGGTCACCCCAGACAGCTCCAATTCTGCCTGAAGCCTTTTTATAGAGACTTACAGAGGGTGTGTGGGTAAATCCCTGGTGTGAGGGGGTGGAGAGTGAAAGTGAACACATAACACAAAATATGAAGAAGCTAAAAATAGGAGTTTAAAATCAACACCAGATAAAACCAATTGCATACTACAAAGACAGCAAACACTGATACGGAGGTCATTTACTCTACTATCCCCAGCGAGAGAGGCTTTTTAGTGAAAAAGATTCTGAGGTTAAACCTAACAGGCATGAAATGATTTGACGATTTATAGTATTTGTCTAGATTTACAGAACTGATCAAGGTTCAACACTTCCCAGCTCTCTGGGTGCAAATGGCTTCTCCTTCCTATTTTATTTCCTCCATAACAACTGAAAGGTAAACTTTGAACCCCTTTTTGGCTAGTGATGAATATGAACATATGTACGTGTATATTTTGTCAGCTAGATTTATGTTTATTACTTCTGGTTAAGTGTTCTGTATGAAGACCCCACAGTTCAAAAGCATCAATTCTTCGGCGCTCAGCCTTCTTCACAGTCCAACTCTCACATCCATACATGACCACAGGAAAAACCATAGCCTTGACTAAATGGACCTTTGTTGGCAAACTAATGTCTCTGCTTTTGAATATGCTATCTAGGTTGGTCATAACTTTCCTTCCAAGGAGTAAGCATCTTTTAATTTCATGGCTGCAGTCACCATCTGCAGTGATTTTGGAGCCCAAAAAAATAAAGTCTGACACTGTTTCCACTGTTTCCCCATCTATTTCCCATGAAGTGATGGGACTGGATGCCATGATCCTTGTTTTCTGAATGTTGAGCTTTAAGCCCACTTTTTCACTCTCCACTTTCACTTTCATCAAGAGGCTTTTGAGTTCCTCTTCACTTTCTGCCATAAGGGTGGTGTCATGTGCATATCTGAGGTTATTGATATTTCTCCCTGCAATCTTGATTCCAGCTTGCGTTTCTTCCAGTCCAGCGTTTCTCATGATGCACTCTGCATATAAATTAAATAAGCAGGGTGACAATATACAACCTTGACATACTCCTTTTCCTATTTGGAACCAGTCTGTTGTTCCATGTCCAGTTCTAACTGTTGCTTCCTGACCTGCATACAGATTTCTCAAGAGGCAGGTCAGGTGGTCTGGTATTCCCATCTCTTGAAGAATTTTCCACAGTTTCTTGTGATCCACACAGTCAAAGGCTTTGGCATAGTCAATAAAGCAGAAATAGATGTTTTTCTGGAACTCTCTTGCCTTTTCCATGATCCAGCGGATATTGGCAATTTGATCTCTGGTTCCTCTGCCTTTTCTAAAACCAGCTTGAACACCAGGAGGTTCACGGTTCACGTATTGCTGAAGCCTGGCTTGGAGAATTTTGAGCATGACTTTACTAGCATGTGAGATGAGTGCAATTGTGCGGTAGTTTGAGCATTCTTTGGCATTGCTTTTGTTGGAGAAGACTCTTGAGAGTCCCTTGGACTGCAAGGAGATCCAACAAGTCCATTCTGAAGGAGATCAGCCCTGGGATTTCTTTGGAGGGAATGATGCTGAAGCTGAAACTCCAGTACTTTGGCCACCTCATGCGAAGGGTTGACTCATTGGAAAAGACTCTGATGCTGGGAGGGATTGGGGGCAGGAGGAGAAGGGGATGACAGAGGATAACATGGCTGGATGGTATCACTGACTCGATGGACGTGAATCTAAGTGAACTCTGGGAGTTGGTGATGGACAGGGAGGCCTGGCGTGCTGCGATTTATGGGGTCACTAAGAGTCGGACACGACTGAGCAACTGAACTGAACTGAACTGATGAAGACCCCACATTTTATTTCAGCAGAAGTTTAGAGTTTATTTGAGCAGACCTTGACATTCATTAATCAATTAAGCAGCACAGGGTTGGGCATTTGCTATGTGCAAGGCCAGAATTCTGAGCACAACTGGATGGTCAGTCAAAGACCCTGCCTTCTCTAGCTTATAGAAAAACTATATAAGAAAAGGAACTATATAAGAAACTATAGGGAACTATATAAGAAAAGGGTACAAATAACTCTGAAACAGGATAAACAGTAGGAAGGGAGACAGAGGAGGAATAAGTGAAGCTCAGAAGAGACAAAGACAGCTTCTGCTTGCATGATCAAAAGGGGCTTTGGAAGAAGGTGAGTTTGGGTTGAGTCTTGAATGACGGCTGGATTTGCTCTATCCTGGTGCGCAGAACATAGTGGCTACTCTGTTCCTGTGTGGTGTAGTGAAACCACAGAAGCTGATGTCAAGAATAAGATAAAGGCATCCTTTATCCTTTACTCAATATTGTTGTGAAGGCCAGCCCAAAACAGACAAGGGAAAATAAATAAGGACTATAAAAACGAAAAGCAAGGAAGTAAAATCATCATTATTTAGAGATGATGTGATTGTATACCTGGAAACCTATTATATGTAACATGAAATTGAATTAGATGGCTATGGGAAATTCATATCTGGAAATCAGTAGCCTTAATATTTGCAGATTATAACTAGTTTAAAAAATCTCAAAGAAAGAAAAGACTATAAATATCTAGGAATAAATGTAGTGAGAAGTGTACAATACCTGTATAAACTAAACTTTAAAACATTGTTTGGGACATAAAGAGCTTTAAAGAAATAAAATATGTATCACATCTTTTGATGGGAAAACTCAGAATCTTAAAGATTTAATTGCTCTCAATTTAATATATGTTTATAATAATCTCAACAAAAATAGCAATAAAATTTACCCATGGAGTTGTAGACAAGATGAGTTAAGAGTTCATTGTTGTTGTTCGGCCTCTAAGTCATGTCTGATTCTTTGTGACCCCATGGACTGTAGCCCGCCAGGTTCCTCTGTCCATGGAATTTTACAGGCAAGAATACTGGAGTGGGTTGCCATTTCCTTCACTAGGTGATCTTCTCAACCTAGGGATTGAACCTGGGTCTCCTGCCTTGGCAGGTGGATTCTTTACTGCTCAGCTACCAAGAAGTTCATTAAGAGTTCTTATAGAGGGACTTCCCTGATGGTCCAGGGATTAGGACTTTGCCTTCCAATGCAGTGGGTGCAAGTTTGATCCCTGGCCAGGGAACTAAGATCCCATATGCCTCATGGCCAGGGAAGCCTGGCATGCTGCAATTTATGGGGTTGCAAAGAGTTGGACATGACTTAGTGACTGAACAACAAGGTGTTCAGCTGAAAAAAGAAAAGTTGCAGATCTTTATCTTATACTTCACAAAAGCATAGATGAATCAAAGATTTAAATGTAACCACTAAATGATTACAATCCACATAGAAACATAAGGAGAATTTCTTTATACAACTATAGAGTGGAGAAGCTCTTTCTGTGTGTGATCCACAAAAACAATCCATGTAAGAAAATAAATGTAACAACATAAAATAAAATTTTAAAAAGGCTGGACAACAAAATCTACAAAGTCAAATAATATACTACAAGCATTTAAACTCCATATTATAGAAAAAAAAGGCTAATTTACTTAATATAGAAAAAGCTTCATAAAGTCAGTAAGAAAAAGACCAGAAATATAAACTAATCTTAAGGATATGAAAAGACACTTACACTCACTTCTAATAAGAAGAGTATAAACTAAAAGCACAGCAACCTGACATTTTTCACTTATCACCTTGGCCAAGATTAGACAGTTTGACGACATCCTAGTTGACAGGATGTGGGGGACAGGTTCTCAGATGTGGCCTCTGACAGTCTATGTTGGTATATATATTATGGAGAGCAAGTTGGCAATGCCTATCCAAATTTTAAATATGCATAGTCTTTGACCCACACTTTAACTTCTAAATAGTCACTCCTTCAGATATCAGATAACTTTTGTTCAAGGAAATTCACCAGAGCAGTGCTGTAAGACCAAAGAGTGAAACTAAATGTCTACCAATCATGAACAAGACAAATAAATTAGTTTGTATTTGTACTGTTGAAATGTTATGCTACAACATGGAAGACTCTTCAAAATAATATGCTAAGTTAAAGGAGCCAGACACAGAAGAGTGTATATGGTATGGTTCCATTTCCATGATGTTCTAGAATAGAAAACAAATCAAGAAGCCCATGTTGATTTTCCTTACATTTATCTTCAACTCTTTTAGAGAGTGTGCAATAGGATGACATTGCAGTTTACTCTTGAGCCTCTGGGGCAGAGTTATCAACATTTTCACAGAGTCAACATTTAAGCAATTGCTCTTATACTGTCAAATTATGGCATTCTAACCTCTCTATTTAATTTATGTATTATAGCACATTTCCTAAATAAAAGCATTTAAATTCAAAAGAAAGAAAGAAAAACTGATCATGATGATAGAAATCACATCTGTGGTTGTTTCTAGGGGGGGAGTTCAATTTGGGGGAAGGGGAAAGAGAGAACTTTCTGGGATGAAAAATATATATATATATAACATTTAATTCCATTAAAACTTTAATTGAAGTATAATTGATGTACAATCTTATATAAGTTATAGGTGTACAACATACTGATCCACAAAAGGTTATACTCCATTTATAGTCATTATAAAATTTTTGCTATATTCCCCACATTGTACCATACATCCTTGCACTTTAGCAGTTTATTTTATACATAATAGTTTGTACCTCTCAATCCCCCACCCCTGATTGCCCCTCCTCTCTTCCCTTTCCCTGCTGGTAACCAAGAGTTTGCTCTCTGTATCTGTAAGTCTGCTTCTCTGCTGTTAGGTTCACTAGTGTGTTGTATTTATTTAGATCTCACATATAAGTAATATAATTCAGGACTTGTCTTTCTCTGGCTTATTTCACTTAGCATAATGCCCTCCAAGTCCACCCATGTCACCATAAATGGAAATTTTAAATTCTTTTTATGGTTGAGTAGTATTCCATTGCATACATTTACCACTCCTTCTTTATCCATTCATTTCTTGATGGACACTTAGGTTGTTTCATGTCTTGGCTATTGTAAATAATGCTACTAGGAACATTGGGATGTATGTATCCTTTCAAATTAGTATATTTGTTTTTTTGAACACACACCTAGAGCTAGAATTGTTGGATCATGTGGTAGTTCTATTTTCAGTTTATTTAGAAACTGTGATACTTTTCTACAGTGGCTGTACCAGTTTACATTCCCACCAACAGTGTACAAGGGTTCCCTTTTCTCCATATCCTAGCCAACAAAAATGTATATTTTATAATGTGGAGGATTACACAACTATATGCATTTGTTAATACAAGATCAAACTGCACTTAAAAGCTATGCATTTCATTTTATGTAAACATGTCTCAAATAACTGAAAAAACTTCTATCAAGATGTTTATATGCCCAGCTGACGTGCTATTTCATGCACATGTAAACAGAAACTAATAGCCGTTTCCTTTGTGCAGTTATTTTTATTTACCTCTTCCCCCAGCTGCTTAGATCCAACAGAATGTCAAATACCAACATTATATTCAGCCTTACAATTCTATATTAACCTCTATAAAATATTCTAAATGTATATGCAACAAAAAAATTGAGAGTGGAAGAATTTGAAAGGAAAAGGTTTTTTTCTGCCCACAAAAGCTGGTAGAAGATATTATTACCTCCCCAATTATTTCACCTCAGAGTGATAGCCAAGGTTTTGAAATTGGTTCCTTAGAGCAGTTTTCGAGGCTACCTCTGGGCCAGGCAGGAGGCCAAGGAGGGAAATGAAGAATGAGGACCACTCTTCATCTTTCTTGTCCATTTGTGCCAGACAACTCCCCCTTTCTCAGTTATAAATACTCGAGTACCATATAGGATCTTATTTGAGAAAAAGGATTCTGATGTTGAAATTTGAAAAAGTATGCTTTGTTTCTACCTGCTTTGAATATTCTACTATTCTACAATAGAACCTGGTGGCCTAAATCATAATTTTTGGACAAGGACATACTTTGTGAAGGGATTCTGGTTTTGTCAATTCACTACAAAATGGTCACCACTAACAAAATTCCTATTTTAGGTCTTTCAGGCTACTATAACAAAATACCATAAACTGGGTGCCTTATAAACAACAGAAATTTACTTCTCACAGTTCTGGAGGCTGGAAAAGTCCAAGAAAAAGGTGTTGGCAGATTTGGTGTCTGGTGAAAGCCATGGAAAGCCTACCAGGTTCCTCCATCCATGGGATTTTCCAGGCAAGAATACTGGGGTGGGTTGCCATTTCCTTCTCCAGGAGATGTTCCCAACCCAGGGAGTGAACCCGGGTCTCCCAGATTGTAGGCAGATGTTTTACCATCTGAACCACCAGGGAAGTATTTAAGCTGGTTTTAGAAAAGGCAGAGGAACCAGAGATCAAATTGCCAACATCCTCCGGCTCATCGAAAACGCAAGAGAGTTCCAAAAAAACATCTATTTCTGCTTTATTGACTATGCCAAAGCCTTTGACTGTGTGGATCACAATAAAAACCAGAAAATTCTGAAAGAGATGGGAATACCAGACCACCTGACCGGCCTCCTGAGAAATCTGTATGCAGGTCAGGAAGCAACAGTTAGAACTGGACATGGAACAACAGACTGATTCCAAATAGGAAAAGGAGTACATCAAGGCTGTATATTGTCACCTTGCTTATTTAACTTCTATGCAGAGTACATCATGAGAAACGCTGGGCTGGAGGAAGCACAAGCTGGAATCAAGACTGCCGGGAGAGATATCAATAACCTCAGATATGCACATGACACCACCCTTATGGCAGAAAGTGAAGAGGAAATAAAAAGCCTCTTGATGAAAGTGAAAGAGGAGAGTGAAAAAGTTGGCTTAAAGCTCAACATTCAGAAAACTAAGATCATGGCATCTGGTCCCATCACTTCATGGCAAAAAAATGGGGAAACAGTGGAAACAGTGGCAGACTTTATTTTTGGGGGCTCCAAAATCACTGCAGATGGTGGTTACAGCAATGAAATTAAAAGACACTCCTTGGAAGGAAAGTTATGACCAACCTAGACAGCATAGTAAAAAGCAGAGACATTACTTTGGCAACAAAGGTCTGTTTACTCAAAGCTATTGTTTTTCCAGTAGTCATGTATGGATGTGAGAGTTGGACTATAAAGAAAGCTGAGCGCCGAAGAATTGATGCTTTTGAACTGTGGTGTTGGAGAAGACTCTTGAGAGTCCCTTGGACTGCAAGGAGATCCAACCAGTCCATCCTAAAGGAGATCAGTCCTGGGTGTTCATTGGAAGGACTGATGTTGAAGCTGAAACTCCAATACTTTGGCCACCTAATGCAAAGAGCTAACTCATTTGAAAAGACCCTGATGCTGGGAAAGATTGAGGGCAGGAGGAGAAGGGGACAACAGAGGATGAGATGGTTGGATGGCATCACTGACTCAATGGACATGAGTTTGGGTAAACTCCGGGAGTTGGTAATGGACAGGGAGGCCTGGTGTGTTTCAGTCCATGGGGTTGCAAAGAGTTGGACACGACCGAGTGATTGAACTGAACTGAACGCCTGCTTCCTTGTTCACTGATGGCTGTGTTTCTGCTGTGGCCTCATATGGCAGAAGGGACAGGGAGCTTTCTTAAGGTTTTTAAGTCTCATTTATGAGGGTTCCCCCCTCAGGACCTCATCATCTCCCAAAGGCCTCTCTTGATACCCACTCTCCTGATACCATGACCTTGTGGGGGTAGCTTTCAACATATGAAGCTTAGGACACAAATATTCAGACCACAGGTACCAAATGAACTAACTAACCATATGAACTCACATTCTTCAGAGTTCCCCTTACCTAGGGTACTTGTCCAGTCTATTTCTTTTTTTTTTTTTTTTTGACATTTAAATTTTATTTCATTTTTAAACTTTACAATATTGTGTTAGCTCTGCCAAGCATCAAAATGAATCCGCCACAGGTATACATGTGCTCCCCATCCTGAGCCCTCCTCCCTCCTCCCTTCCCATACCATCCCTCCGGGTCGTCCCAGTGTACCAGCCCCAAGCATCCAGCATTGTGCATTGAACCTGGACTGGCGACTTGCCCCATACATGATATTATACATGCTTCAATGCCATTCTCCCAAATCCTCCCACCCTCTCCCTCTCCCACAGAGTCCATAAGACTGTTCTATACATCAGTGTCTCTTTTGCTGTCTCGTACACAGGGTTATCGTTACCATCTTTCTAAATTCCATATATATGCGTTAGTATACTGTATTGGTGTTTTTCTTTCTGGCTTACTTCACTCTGTATAATAGGCTCCAGTTTCATCCACCTTATTAGAACTGATTCAAATGTATTCCTCTCAATGGCTGAGCTATACTCCACTGTGCACATGCACCACAGCTTTCCTGTCCATTAATCTGCGGATGGACACCTAGGCTGCTTCCACGTCCTGGCCACCACAAACAGTGCTGCGATGAACATTGGGGTACACGCGTCTCTTTCCCTTCTGGTTTCCTCAGTGTGTATGCCCAGCAGTGGGATTGCTGGATCATAAGGTAGTTTTATTTCCAGTTTTTTAAGGCATCTCCACACTGCTCTCCATAGTGGCTGTACTAGTTTGCATTCCCACCAACAGTGTAAGAGGGCTCCCTTTTCTCCACACGCTATCCAGCACCCATTGCCTGTAGACCCCTGGACTGCAGCCACTCTACCTGGTGTGAAATGGTACCTCATAGTGGTTTTGATTTGCATTTCTCTGATAATGAGGGATGTTGAGCATCCCCTCATGTGTTTGTTAGCCATCTGCATGTCCTCCCTGGAGAAATGTCTACCCAGTTCTTCGGCCCATTCTTTGACTGGGTCATTCATTTCTCTGGAGTCAAGCTGCAGGAGTTGCCTGTATATTTTGAAATTGCTCTGGCTGCCCACTCCGAATCCCTAGGTGCGAGTCAAGGAAGTCATACTTGAATCGTTTGACCTTATTCATTTCAGTAACAGTCGATTAGATTCATGAGAGACTTAATCTTAACCCAGGAGAATTCTGTCCCTCTCTCGTCGGTCTAGGGTTGTGAAAACAAGTAGTAGATCAGTTGGATGGCTGGAGGTAAGACAGCCAAATGCCTGAAATGAAAGGATCCACTGAGCTAGGGCTGGGACAGACCATGTGTAAGTAGAAGAGGGCGAGAAAATGAAGAATTAGAGAGGCAAGGATGTGAGGACCACGTGTGGTTCTATGAAAGGAAACAGTTTTCCCACCTCCTACGCCACATAGCTTGCTATGCTTCAGTGTCCTCATTCTTTTCAGACCCTCCATTGACTTGGGGGCTAGAATGAAATTCCAATCCTTGCAGTTCTATGGTCCTGATGATGGCATCCACTCATTTACTGTCTGGACAATAATTTTGTTTATAACAAGGGATGTGGACACTAAAATAGACGTAGTGAGGTCCTACGTTTGAAAATAAAGCCCAGCAAAGAAAGCAAAGTACTTAGCACTACTTTAGAATATCTGGCATCATTTTGCAAATTAGGTGTGATGGTTAATTTGGTATGTCAACTTGACTGAGTCACGAGGTGTCCAGATATTCAGTCAAATACTATTCTTGGAGTCTGTGAGGATATTTCTGGATGAGATTAACATTTGAATCAGTAGACTGAATAAGGCAGAATGCCCTCCCTAATGTGAGTGGGCCTCATCCAATAATTTGAAGGCCTGAATAGAACAAAAAGGCTGATTGTGATGCTGGAGAAGACTCCTGAGAGTCCCTTGGACCGCAAGGAGATCAAACCAGTCAATCCTAAAGGAAATCAAACCTGAATATTCATTGGAAGGACTGTTGCTGAAACTCTACTACTTTGGCCACCTGATGCAAAGAGCCAACCCATTGGAAAAGACTCTGATGCTGGGAAAGATTGAAGGCAAAAGGAGAAAGGGGCGACAGAGGATGGCATGGTTAGATAGCATCACCAACTCAATGAACATGAATTTGAGAAAACTCTGGGAGTTAGTGGAGGACAGAGCCTGGTGTGCTGCAGTCCATGGAATTACAAAGAATTGGATGACTTAGTGACTGATCAATAACAACAACTCCTATGAGTAAGGGTGAATTTTTCCTGCCTTCAGACTCAAAACAGAACATTGCCTCTTCCTAAGTCTTGAACCCACTAGCCTTCAGACAGGAAGTAAAACATAAGCTCTTCTAGTTCTCAGGACTTCACACTCTGATGGAATGATCCATCAGCTCTCTGGTGTCTCCTGCTTGCTGACTCACCCTGCAGCTCTTGGAACTAGCCAGCCTCTAATATTGTGTGAGCCAATTCCTTGTAATAAATCTTGTCTGTTTATATACATCATATTGGCTGTGTTTCTCTGGAGAACCTTGACTAATACATTAGGAAGGATGTTCCTCCTGAGTGGACATGGCCTGTGAGCAGATGGTACCTTTGTGTGAATTAGAGCAAGTGCCCCTTGCGGTCAGAGGTGGGGAGAAGCAGAGCATGGATGGGATGTCGGGTCTCCCTTAGCTGGGCTCCATCAGACAAAGCCCAGCCTCCACACCAATCAGTAGTGGCCTTCCAGTAGTGGAGCCCAGGAGTCAGCAAACAAGAGCTTGTGGGCCAAATCCAGCCTGCCACCTAATTCTGTGAGTAAGTTTACTGGAACACAATCATACCCATTTGTGGGCTGCTTCTGCAAACTTAATAAGTTGCAACAAAGAGATCGTAAGGCCCATGAGCTGAAAATACTTATTACAGAAAAAGTTCACTGACCCTAGGCTTAGCCTGTATCTGATATTCATTTTCTAAAGATCCACTGTAAATAACGAAATAAATCTACCACTGAGTACAGGAAATGCATCTCAAGTGCTGGAACTGAATGGGTACTTGGGTCACTTGGTCAACATTTGCTTAAAAACACAATGTAATGCTGGAATCCTATATAAGTTCATTTCCCCCTACAAAAGGTTGAGCAGTGTATTCTCTGGCAGGATAAATCAGGTTTATTGATTATAAGAATACATATGATTCTGTTTCTATTTAAGGTTGGGGAGAGAGAGAAGAAAAGCAAAACTCTAACCCATCAGAAGAAACTTTCAAAGTCTCACCCCAATCATAATTCGAGGAATGCTGTATACCAGTTTCACAGGTTTTTTGAAAGAAGGCCTCATCTGTTGCTTTACTATTTTTCTGTGCTGCTTCAATGATCTTCAATAGGCAGAGAGATCGTGAATAATAACTGGGGATGAAAATACAATTTTCTTGAATTTGTTACATGATAGTGGCTTAGATTGAACTAAAATAGATATATGTGTGGTCTTCTGGTGGGAATATCTAGTAAGAAACACCTGTTGGCTGTAACTATAAGTAGGGTTTTATTTAGAGTTTCTTTAAGAGGGAGTAGAAGACAATGGCCAGAGAAGGCACTGGCAACCCACTCCAGTACTCTTGCCTGGAAAATCCCATGGACGGAGGAGCCTGGTAGGCTGCAGTCCATGGGGTCGTGAAGAGTTGGACACGACTGAGCGACTTCCCTTTCACTTTCCACTTTCATGCATTGGAGAAGGAAATGGCAACCCACTCCAGTGTTCTTGCCTGGAGAATCCCAGGGATGGAGGAGCCTGATGGGCTGCCGTCTATGGGGTCACACAGAGTTGGATATGACTGAAGCGACTTAGCAGCAGCAGAAGAAACTAACAAGCCCAGAGTAATTTTATTTTTTTGCAAGGGATGAGTTAAAAGAGGATGAAATGTTGACAGATGCAGAATAACCACAATAAAAACGTCACCAGAGAAAAACTAGTATGCTTCAAAGATGAGAAAGAGCATTTCACAGGAGACTAAGAGCTGTCAGCAAAGCGACGTGTTCAGAAAATGTGACTGTGTTCTCAATCCATCACCCCATGTCAGGGTTCCCATGTCATGTCTTCAGAACCCCTCCAGGCCTCTCTCCCCAGTTCAGGAGGAGGTGAGACTGAAATCCTGGTGGACATTCACAAAGAAATCTCTTATGAGAGCCCCTCCTTCCTTCCAGCTAGACGGAATGGCTCACTTTTATGCTCTTAAGAACCTACAAGTTAGTAATATATTTCTTATATCAAGAACCCATGGCTGATTCATGTGAATGTATGGCAAAAACCACTACAATACTGTAAAGCATTTAGCCTTCAATTAAAATAAGTAAATTAATTTGGAAAAATAAAATAAAAACAGAAAGCTCTGGGTTCAGCCCACCCGGCAGAAGGCATTCCTGAACGAGTGGAGGGAGACAAGTAAAGCCTGCAGAGCACTGAAGTTTTAGAAACAGCCTGTAGAGTGCACTGTTAAAACAGTGTGATGGGGAAAATTGCAGTAAACGGAAAATACATGGGTAGGGGAACTAAAGGTTTATTTTATTATCCGGACCAACTGCTTTTCCCCCAGTCTGCAGACAGGGATAATTCTGAGTGTAGGAACTCCCCTGGCGATTTTTAATTCCACTGTCCTCCTCGCCGTGGCTCAGCCTTCATCCTGTTGGCCTGGAGTCTCAACTTCTCTGCTTCCCTGGCAGTGGGAGATGTGGCTGCCCTCCTCCTTCGTGCCTGTGGTCAGGGAAAGTGAAGTGTGGTGACATTGAGACCCCATCCCAGCCACTGCACCAGAAGAGAGAAGGGCAGGGCAGATGGCAGGCGGAGCTGACCACACCGAAGTGTCAAATCCGTGCTGGTGACTGGAATACAAATTTACTAAATACAAGGCTTGAAGCCCGGCAGGGATTAACTTGATGCCACTCTGTCAGAGAAAACCAGCAACCTGGGGAAGGCAGTCTCCACATCTCCTGGGGTAAGGATCTCCACTACAGTTTGCTCAGGATGCTGTGAATCGGGCTGTTCCGTAGCAGTGGGTCCAGTCGAGTTCCCAGGCTTGAGTCTCTTAGCTTTGGGTTCATCTGGAATGTGCTACCTATCATCAGCTTTTTAAAAGCAGATTGGCATATATATACACACATACATTCATACAGATGCATATGTGCATCTCCACATAGACACACACTTATACATACACACATACATATGTATAATCATAGCACACATGATATACATACATATAACACATATATGTATAAACATAATACATTTATACACAATATACACAGGTATATGTATATATACATGAAAGTGAAAGTTGCTCAGTCATGTCTGACTCTTTGCGACCCCATGAACTGTATAGTCCATGGAATTCTCAGGCAAGAATATTGGAGTGGGTAGCCTTTCCCTTCTCCAGGGGATCTTTCCAACCCAGGGATTGAACTCAGGTCTCCCGCATTGCAGGCGGATTCTTTACCAGCTGAGCCACCAGGGAAACCCAAGAATACTGGAGTGGGTAGCCTGTCCCTTCTCCACCAGATCTTCCTGACCCAGGAATCAAACCAGGGTCCCCTGCATTGCAGGTGAATTCTTTACCAGCTGAGCTTACCAGGGAAACCCTTATATACCCCCATATATACAGAGATATATAGATACACACATACATCACCTATACATTATTGGGTTGACCAAAAAGTTCATTTGGGTTTTTCTTTCATACCATCATCTTGTATGAAAAAACCCAAATGAACTTTCTAGCCAACCCATTATAAACACATATGTATACATACATATACCCACAATACATACACATGTAACACACATATATACATACACACAAATATATTAATACATACACAATAGACACAAATATACACACACATACATATACAAATACCCATATATACACATACTTATATATAAACATATATATATATACACACACATGTGAGAGCTGGACTGTAAAGAAAGTTGAGCACCGAAGTATTGATGCTTTTGAACTGTAGTGTTGGAGAAGACTCTTGAGAGTCCCTTGGGCTGCAAGGAGATCCAACCAGTCCATCCTAAAGGAGATCAGTCCTGAGCGTTCATTGGAAGGACTGATGTTGAAGCTGAAACTCCAATACTTTGGCCACCTGATGCCAAGAGCTGACTTATTGGAAAAGATTCTGATGCTGGGAAAGATTGAGGGCAGGAGGAGAAGGGGACGACAGAGGATGAGATGGTTGGATGGCATCACCAACTCAATGGACATGAGTTTGGGTAGACTCAGGGAGTTGGTAATGGACAGGGAGGCCTAGCGTGCTGCAGTCCATGGGGTCGCAAAAAGTCAGACACGACTGAGCAACTAAACTGAATACACATGTCCGACTTAATGGACATGAGTTTGAGTAAACTCAGGGAGTTGGCAATGGACAGGGAGGCCTGGTGTGCTGCAGTCCATGGGGTTGCAAAGAATCGGACTTGACTGAGTGACTGAACTGAACACATACTTATGGTAGACACACATATACATGCATGTATACACACACTTGTGTGTGTGTTTGGCTGGGTATTCATGTACAGCTATTCCAGGGTTAACAACAAAATGTACTTTGGGGCCTGAGATGAAAATCATTGGAAAATGCTTAGCTCCTAAGATACAAAAGCACGTGCTCTTTCTCTTTGTGCCTTTCTATTGTTGTCCACGTTTGGCCCTGTACAGACGCACACTCAATAGGCAGTGCTGATGTGCTCAGCCCTGACTTTCTTTTCAAACCCGCTATGGAGAAGTGATGAGGGTCCTAAAGGAAAATCTTTCTTAGAACAAGTCTTTCATCAGCCTTGCCCTTCACAACTTTAGAAAAGCTAATCTGCTCCATCTTTCTGGCTCATCAGAAAGGTTGCCCTGCTGTTCTCAATCCAACAAACATTTCTGCACACTGGGTTTGTACAAAGAACTCTCTTAGGTACTGTGAGGTTACAGAGATGAATAAGATGAGGACCAAAACCTTGAAAACTTTGCATTCAATGGGGAGAAAACCACACAAATGCCTGTAACCCAGATGGGGACAAATGCGGGCTACAATGCATTACAAATAAGAGGCATATTTTAGGAGCATGACAAAAAGAACAACGAGCTCTTAGCAGGGAGAGGAGGAAGTGGATTTGAACACAGCCATGGTGAATTAGTAGAGCTTCCTGACATGGGGAAGACAGAAAGGGCAATTTGGGTGGGGCAGTGGCCTGGGAAGAGGGTACATAAGCACTGCCCACTATGGCTGGCCTCCTAAACTCATGGAAGGACACGGGGGTGGAGGTGGACACGGGACGTCTCAGAAGAATGCCATGCTCAGAGCTTGAACATAACAAAGTAGGGAAGGAGAAGTTGAAAACACTGGCTCTTCGAAGATCACTGAGGAGCTGGCCAGAACAGCTGGGGATAGGGAGCACAAACCTCAGCACAGGAGGAAGAGGGGACGGGAGAGCAAACACAGGAGGAAAACTCACCCCAACTACTCCTCCCTGTCTTCTCCCCTGAGATGCCACCTCCCTGGAATTTGCACAATGAAAGAACCTTCCTCCTGGGAAGGAATCCAGCTTGAAACCTTTCTCCCCTTTGTACATGTTTGGCAGCTGCAGAGAATTCAGCACAGCCATGAAGGTTTCACTGGTGGGAGCAATAGCTTTTAATTAACTCTAGGGAGGATCTGCTAAGAGAGGTGCAAATTGAACGTTTCCCTTACGACCCTCTATGAGGACCGATTTCTAATTAACAGATTCTCCCACTGCAAGCCTAGCCGCCCACCTGCTTCTGCAGCAGGGTAAGCAATAATGATGTATCAGCAAGTCAGCCCTCAAAGAGGGGGTCCTGTGAGTTCCAAGACCTTTTAAAAGCCCAAGACTCATAAAACGGCTTTTCTCAGCAAGGATCAGTTTAAAGAGCTTGCAAATACCTTCTGCTGAAGTTGTAGAAAGGGACAGAGCTGGGGGTCAGAGGGCCTGCTGACAGTCTGAAGGAAACTTGATCATTTACTGGGTTTGAAGTTAATGCAGGCATTAGGGAGTCGCTTGGGAGTGGCCAGGGCTGAATAAGAACGGCTTGCATCGTTGGTGGACTAGGCAGGAGACAAGGGGATGATGTCGCCTTCTTAAGAATAAACCCAAAGGGTGCACAGATTTGGGATCACCCATGAACTTGGAGATCAGTCCAATCTTAGCCTTTATGCCCCTGCAGAATTCTTGGCAAGGAGACTTCTATTTCCTCATTTTGTCAAAAGTGGTATTAATCTTACTTGAATTTTTCTATCTTCTTCTCACATGTGATTTTCCATAGCACAATGAACTCTTCATTCCTTTTTTTGAATGAAAAGTTCTATTTGGCTTGATGGCAAAGAATAAACACATTTTAAATGCCAATTTTCTTCATGCTTAATTTTTCTCTGTGTATCCAATCTGAGGAGTGACAGGAAAAACAACAGTTCTGACAAGGAGCAACCAATAACTTTTAGCAAATCCATTAATTAGGGTCATGTTTACACTTCTTGTCATCAATGAAACATCTGCCTAAATAGGTTTTCTTGGTGTATAAAGTCATAGCCATCTGTCCACATGAGATAATACACTGCTTCAGTTTTATAAGGATGTGAGGCTTATATTTTCTGTCAGAAAAGGGCTTTGACTGCATTAACAGTGTTGGACATGGAGTCAGAAAACGTGGGCTGAGTCTCACTTTTGACACTTGGTAGCAAAGAGGTCTCCAGCCAGGGACCTTTGTTTCAGCATTTGTAATAACTATTTCCTGAAAATCCCATGGGCGGAGGAGCCTGGTAGGCTGCAGTCCATGGGGTCGTGAAGAGTCAGACATGACTGAGTGACTTCACTTTCACTTTTTACTTTCATGCATTGGAGAAGGATCCCTGTTCAGGTGCCACCTGCCGGGGTCCAGCCCCGGCTGATCCAGGGAGTTCGAAGCGGGGATGGCGTCGGCGAGGATCAGGATACAATAGCTTCAATTAGATATTAATTAGAGATGTAAAGAGTAATAGAATGAGGATAGCTCAGTAGGAAAATTCAGTGGAGAAAAGAAGCGGAGTAGCTTGGTTTATGCAGGAGACCAATAAAACTTCAAGACAAGAAGCTTGCACCACTTACATAGGCCGCAGGTGTCCTTCCGTTCTCCCAAAGGAGAGGAGACACTGAGGCCTCCCCGGTTGGATCTTAGAAGCCCAGGCATAATAATTAGTAAGCTTGGTGGGTTCCGCGCTCCAGATGGAGACTCAGCCAGAGTTTGAGAGAGAGCGACATGGGGAGACCAGTATTTCGAGAAACTGATCCCAATTCTTTATTTTCCATGGTCTACTTTTATACACTGAGATGTTATGCACAAGTCACGCGGGGTCAGCAGTCCTGACTTTTATCAAAGTCAGGTGCTTCATACAAATGTATACAGAGGTCTTAGGGGTGTTACATCATCTTCTGGCCAGAGGGCCTGCTGACAATTTATGACCCTCTCCTTGTGACAGTGGTCAGTCAACCAGGACACTTATTTCTCCAGGGGTGATTATTCTTAAAACAGACGCCACCCAAATAAAGTTACATTCCTATAGGGTGAGGGTGTAGTGGGTTTTAGTTAAGGAAAGAATTTACTTAGTCTAAGGTCTAACGTGATTTATATCAAAGGTTAATACTTATTTCTTCTATATATTCATTAATGTGTGTAAGGGCAGGGGATATGGAGACTTAGCAACAAACATTGGCTCAACAAATGAAAAACCCTTTACGAATACAATTTCTAATCAGCCCACTATACTTATACTAATGGTTTTCTAACTTTTCTAAGGAACCTGTTTTTAGAAGGTTTAAAGCATCTCATGCCTCTCACGGTTGGGAGGCTGTGAGCAATCACATGTGGCCGGACAAGCCTGTCAGGCAGGCTAGAGAACCTTCAGAGGAGTTTGTAGGTTAAAACACTCTTGTCACGCCCAGGAGTTTGTATTAACTGGAGCTCTAAGTTAACTCCTTCTCCAAAAGAGGTGGTGGGGGACAGCCCCCTGTAAAGTCAGAGGTGTAGGTGAGAGCACAAAGTAGTAAAGTAGGCAGGCTCTGGTTATGGGGGTAGATGCTCGAGGATTTCCAGGGGGACTCCTGAGGCTCAATCCCGCCTTTGCTTACGTCGAGCCTCCTTCCTCATTACCTTTGCCACGGGCGGAGTGCCTCACGCTGGCCCCCAACAGCAACCCATTCCAGTGTTCTTGCCTGGAGAATCCCAGGGACGGGGGAGCCTGGTGGGCTGCTGTCTATGGGGTCGCACAGAGTCAGACACGACTGAAGTGACTTAGCAGCGGCAGCAGCAGCAGGATGCAAGTGGACTGTATAACTTCTGTGAACATTGGGCACTGCGCGATTAAACAACGCTGCCCTAAGGAACATTTGATAAGAGTAGGGGTGGGGATTGCAATTTAACTGTATTGCCAGGAAGCAGCACATGGCATTCATGAGGGCAATTCATCAGTAGATTGTATTCTAAGTAATAGGGGCTCATTCTGACAACAAGCTTCCGCAGCAGAAAAAGAGAAAATGCTAATCTCATAGGGAGAACATGGGAGCCAAAGGGAAAAGAGTGGGAGAGTGTGTAGGTTACACGACCTGGAATCAGCCATCACTTTCCAAATCAAGTGAGTAGAAAGCAATCATCAGACAGTAGAGGAGATAGAGCAATGAAGAGCCTCACTGGGCTAGACATGCTTCCCAGAGCAGCTGATTCAAGGATTAACACAAATTCTTTGGTAGGGAGAATTTAAAAACTGATATCAGAAAATACCATATAATCCTTTCTAGTTTATTGTATAGACATTGGTTACAATCCTCATTTCAAAGTGTGAGTTTAGTGGCTCAACAGGGCCCTTGGTCATCTTCATGATATTACTATTTTCAAGGATTCCCTTTGTTATTGGCATTTGTTAAATACGTAGGACGAGGGAAACTAACCTAAATCTTAGAATCAAGATTCAGGTACCCAGAGAGAGCAAAGCCAGGGAAACTAACTCCCTTTAAAAATTTCATCTTAGCAAGACATTTCCAGCAGGGTGAGCCATCCGTGACAAAAGCACGCTGATGTACCACCTTCAAGGTGCTGTCCTTCTGCCAAACACTCTTGTCCATGCTTCTAGAACTCTCAGCCTTCTAAAGTATCTGACCTTTCTTTCGCTCTCAAGCCTCCTTCCGAACTTCATTCTCTATGTCTCCTTGTCTAGAAAACCTCACTACATACACTACTGCAGACACGGTGGTGTCTGCTCAATACGTAGACACCTCTGCTCAACACACACCCTCTCTCCCTAGATGGTGACTCTGATCTCCCTCCAGCCTGCAAGCCCCATCTTTCCACTTTGACTTGGAGACTCTGGAAGACCACTGGGGTTATTCCTTTTTCATCCCAAGCAGACCAATATGACCTTCTTCTCTGCTTTTTACCCTTGAAAGCAGCCCCCTAGCTAATTTATCCAAGTATTTAACCTACCTGGTCAAATATCAAGTCTATTTCCAGCCACAGATCCCTTTCATTCAATAGCATCATGAAATGAATTCAGTATTATGGCGTTACTTAAGAAGCCAAGACACCAGACTAATGAAAGAGTCTTGAAAGAAAGAACTGAGTTTTCTAGTATCTTTTGAAGAACAACTAGCTTTGGTTTTTCCAGTAGTCATGTATGGATGTGAGAGTTGGACCATAAAGAAGGCTGAGAACTGAAGAATTGATGCTTTCGAACTGTGGTGTTGGAGAAGACTTTTGAGAGTCCCTTGGACTGCAAGGAAAGCAAACCAGTCAATCCTAAAGGAAATCAGTCATGAATATTCATTGGAAGGACTGATGCTGAAGCTGAAGCTCCGATACTTTGGTTACCTGATGTGAAGAGCCGACTCATTGGAAAAGACCCTGATGCTGGGGAAGACATAAGGCTGGAGGAGAAGGGGATGACGGAGGGCGAGATGGTTGAATGGCATCACTAACTCAATGGACATAAGTTTGAGCAAGCTCTGGAAGATGAAAGACAGGGAAGCCTGGTGTGCTGCAGTCCATGGAGTCGCAAAGAGTCAGACATGACTGAGTCACTGAACAACAAAAAATATAACATTTATGTTATCCTGTCAGCTAAAGGGGCTTCCCTAGTGGCTCAGATTTTAAACAATCTGCCTGCCAAGGCAGGAGACCTGTGTTCAATTCCTGGGTTGGGAAGATCCATCAGCTAAAGAGAAAGTTGGCTCATGTCTTACACCCCAGGAAGCAGAGACATGGGCAGAGCAGGTGGCCATGGCTACCTCTGTGGTCTATCTTGTCTTTCAACCCCCCTTCTAATGACACATTGCAGGTTGGAAATCCCAACCCTGAGACAGTCACATATTAAGGACTTTCGGGCAATTTGGGCATTTCAAATGGTTTAAGGAACCCCATTACCTGAAAAGGGTAACACATTAACTCTCTGTTACAAATTTCTGAAAACCAATCGATTCTAATCTACTGGTACCCAGTCATCAATCAATAAAAAGGGTCATAGGAAGGTCAGGTATGTTTGTTGGAAAAAAGGGACAAACATGCCCTTTCTGCTGCCACATCCATTTCACATGGATGCCACCACTCAATGGTCTGCATTACAGCCAGAATCCTAGTAGTCTTTACTGATGTTTCACAAGCTTTTCATTTTTCTTGTCCATTTCAAGTTTGGAATACATGAATGATCCAGAACACAATAATCTCTAAAAAGTGCTAAAATGTCTAGAAATACCATATAACTGATGAGACCTTTATGTCAGCTACAGTGATTTTTTTTTTAAACACAAAGGGGATCATTGTAATTCTGCTTAAAATCTTTCAATGGCTTCCAGTGTAACTGGAACTGAATTGTATAAAATTCACTGGAATTTGAATTGTATAAAATTCAAATCCCTCACTGTGGGCTATACTGCCCTGTAGGATCTGGCTCTTCTCTATCCTTCCAGATGCACGGGTTACCATGTCCCAGTTGCTCAGCAACCTCCAGCCACTCTTCACCCTATTCCTCAAGCACATCATACTCACTCTGCCTCAGGGCCTTTGCACTTGCAATCCCTCTCCTACAATGAACTTCCCCTAGGTTTTTGCAGATCTGCCTCTGCAGTCCTGACTCAGAAGTCACTTGCTCACAGAAGCTTGCCTGACCAACCTGTATCAAGAGGGCCCCTCCCCTAGCCACTTGATCCCATCACTTACTTTTATTTTCTTCATTGCATTTATCACTCTAGCAGCAGAAACTCAGTGTTATTTAAATTCATGAAATAAGTGTGTCTAGTTCTCAATGGTCTCTCTTGCCCCGAGAATCTTGTTATATCCCTTACTTTTTAGCTTGCTACATATGTCTCATTCTCTCTGCATTAATACACCAATAACTATCTCTGTATTAGTAGCAACCAATAACTTTCAGCAAACCCATTAAATTAGGATTAGGGTCATGTTTCTGCTTCTTGTTATAGCCTAAACACCTGCCTAAGTAGGTTTTCTTAGTGTATAAAGTCATAGCCATCTGTCCACATGAGATAAGAGTCTCCACTTAAGTTTAGTAACGATGTGAGAACTTGAGGCTTATATTTTCTGCTGGAAGAGGGCTTTGCAGAAAGAGTGCTGGAATGGAGTCAGAAGACTTCAACTGACCCTTGGTAGAAGAGATCTGAGGCAAGTAACCTCTGTTTCAGCATTTAGAAAAGGAAAATCATAACTACTTCCCAGGATGCAAATGAATGTAGAACTTCTATTACGTTGAGCATTGGGTGATTAAATAATAATTATTGATTGATTTGCTTTGATCCATCTCTTCTCTCTACATCATAAGCTCCATGAGAACAACAATGTGGTTTCTCTCTTCATAACTGTGTCTACAGTGTGGGGAACAGCATCTAGTATACAGTCGGTGCTCACTACATTTGTTGAGTAGTTATATTAGCAGTTGGTCCTCACAGTTGTTCTGAGAGATAAATACATCACCCCCACTTCACATGTGAATAGCCTGAGGTTACAAAAGGCTGGTCAGGATGCCAAAACTGACACTTAACTGTAACACATTCTTTGTACGGTTAATTTGATGAGTCAGCTTGACCGGGCTACAAGGTATTCAGATGGTTTGTCAAACACTTCTGGGTGTTTCTAAGAGGGTGCTCTTAGATGAGTTTGGCATTTAGGTCAGTAGATTGAATAAAGCCGGGTGTGGGTAGACCTCATCCGATCAGGTGAAGGCTTGAATAGAACAAAAGGCCAACCATCCCTGATTAAGTGGGAATTCCCCCTGCCAGATTGCCCTTAGAACATTTTTCCCCTGCCATCCAGTCTTGAGTGGCAACATCGGCTCTTCCTGGGCCTTGAGCCTGTGGGTCACTGGACTGGAACTACACATCAGGTCTCCTGGGCCTCCTGCTGGCTGACTCACCCTGCAGATCTTGGGACTTATCAGCCTCCACAACTGCACAACCCAATTCCTTCTAAGGAATATCTCTGGCCATTTGTAGGTCTGTTCCTGGGCCATCAATCATTCATCTAAGTCTGCTAATGGCTCCCATCTCCCCATGACTCACAACACAATTTCTCTTTTGAGACTCTGCTGTCACCTTGGGTAGGCTAACTACCTTTCCCAGAATTTCCTGCTCTGTATGTTTCTGACTAGAATGGGCCATAAGAGACCTTTATGTGTGAAATTCAGAGGGCAGAAGTGAAAGAGCAGCTTTACCAATATACCTTACATATCCATTGACAGCCAGAAAAATCCTTCTCGTGCTTGAAGGGTGAATTCTTTTTTTGCTACTAGCCAGAGAAAACTCTGCTCTTGAAGGCTTCATGGGAGGTGAAGCCCAGTCAAATGATCCACATGTTATAAAAGTCTGTGCTGTATAACATATCTGATCCTAGAAATAAAGAGATAGACCCACATACAAAGATCCAGATATTATGCAAAGCAGGTACGCCCTGGGAGGCTCTCAGAACTCTGCTTACTACAGTGCCCGTATTAAACTCATGATGGTCTAGATATCTACAGGTAAGACTCACTCTTATGCACTGTTCCTGGTATATAGGTCTGCTTTCACTCATAGGGGTGCTCTTCTACTGTTTTTCTACCTTTTTGTTGGGCAAACAATACTCATGTTTTCATGAATAATTAGGTAACAGATTGTAGCACTATAGAAATGAGAAATTTCTCTATTCCTTTAAAATTTTCACTTATTAAGTCATTTAATTGCAAAATAATAACACATGCTCATTAAACACATATAGAAAATCAGAACAGTGAAAGTAGTCATCTCACTATATCCAAATCACCACACAAGACAAACATTCTGTTAATTGTTGACTTGTTCACAGTGGATGCTACAGTGCTTTTGGGATTTGATGGAATCCAGGTAGCAAACTTTCACTCTGGTGGGTGAGGATAAATTTTCTGTGAAAGGAAACAGATGTATTCTTGTTAATTAACCCAGAAAGCAGTTAATCCTGAGTCATGGAACCAAGTAACCTGCATTTGTTTCCTGCTGCTACGTTAACAAATTATCACAGACTCAGGGTCTTAAAGTAACACAAATTAATTCTCTTACACTTCTGGATGTCCAAAGTCTAAAATGGGTGGTAGGGCTGTGATTGTTCTGAAGGTTCTAAAGGAAAAATTCATTTCCTTGCTTGTTTTTTTTTTTTTTAAGCTCTTGAGTTTGCCTGCATTCCTTGGCGTGTGGCCTCTCCCTTCTCCAAAGCCAATAGTAGCATCAACCTGACCTCTGCTTCGATCACAACACTTCTCTGACCCTGAGCCTCCTGCCATTATCCCTTTGTTGATTTGGCCCATGTAGATAATCTGGGGTAATCTCCCTACCTGAAGATCCTGAACTTACATGTGCGAAGTCCCTTCTGTCATGCAAGGCAGTAAATATGAAGGCTCTGGGCACTTGGAAGTGGACATCCACGGTGGCCATTATTCTGTCTACTGTGTGAGCCTTGGCCCGATGAAAACAAACTCCTGTGGCCTTTGGTTTCACTCTGGAAGGTCTGGGGTGGTACCGGTGGTGAAGGCTGGGCTGCGCTAACTGTGCAGTGACTGGATGGCAGGGAGTAGAACCCCGGGCCCTGGATGCAACACCGATGGGGCTGTGGTTTGAGAGCTCATGAACGTGTACCCGAGTTCCAGTCGCACTGGTGGGTGATGGTATGAACTGGGGCTGACCTGATAGACTCAAAGACAGCATGACTGTACTTCTTAAGTCAGAGGGGCAAGATGCTTCTGCACCCAATGTGGACTGACGCTAGAACTGCCCCTAATCCGTTGTCTTTGCCACTTCAGGTTCAGGGGTAAATGACTTTCTGGGACACTCCTAACTGGGTATGGCATGGAAGGAATGGCCCCCTCCCTCAGACCTCCAGGAACAATCTGGAGAGTGCTCCTGGCGGTACGGGCTGTCCTAGCCCAACATTAGCAGTTTCACCGGGAGGAAACAGTGCTGTTCAGTAGTAATAAATGGTCCCAAATTATTACATATGTGAGCAGAAAATACCTTCCATTTTGCAGCTAGGCACGTTTCCATATACACTCCTGATGAAATGCCACTTCCATCTGCATATACCAGGGTCAAGGACATCTTTTTCATACCTTCTTAAGCTGAATCAACAATTTTGTAAATGGATGCAACTCCATACACCTGTCATACTTGATGTATTCAGGTCTCCCTGCAGTTACCCAAGGTTATTCTTCGAGCAACTACAAAGGTGACATCTCCTAGGTGTCCTTTAGGCCTGCGCTGGGGGATAAAGGTCACCACAAGAGATTATACTTGAGGCATCAAGAGCCAGTGAGTGAAATTAACACCTGCATAAGGCAGGAGTGTTTATCAACGGCTGGTAACCGTATTTCCTCTCATCTCTTATTACTTTAAATCTTAATGTGGCCCGTGCACTATTCCGTAGCTTACCCATACTTGCTACACAGTGCCCTTATTTCCTGTGTATATACCTCTTGCTGTCCCTGTCGCCTACACTCCTGCTGTGTTAGCTGTTGACCTAATTTAATGCCCAGCTGGAAACTTCCCTCTCAGTTGTGATTAAAGGGAAAAAAGAAGAGAGGAGGTGATCTAGTTACTTGCATATGTATAGTTCTTTGATGAAAGGAAAAAAGGTAATGAAGGAAGAAGTTGCCTAATGACCCACATATATATTATTTCTTCCTAGGCTCAGGTTTCTTGCCCATAATGCAAGCTCTAAAAGGCAGAACCAACCTTCTCAAGTCTCTCTAGAATGCTCAATTTCAATTATGTACGAATGTATTCATATGAATGTATTTCATATGAATTCATATGTATGTATTCATATGAATACATGTTCCTGTTTAGTCGCTAAGTCGTGTCCAACGCTTTTTGCAACCCCATGGACTGTAGCCCGCCAGGTTCCTCTGTCCATGGGATTCCCCAGGCAAGAATACTGAAGTGGGTTCCATTTACTTCTCAAGGGGATCTTCCCGACCTGCACTGGCAAACAGATTCTTTACCACTGAGCCATTAGGGAATCCTGACCTTATACATCTCCAATTTAATTTCCTTAAAGCCATGTTTCAACTGTGAAGGTGAAAGTTGCTCAGTTGTGTCCAACTCTGTGACTCATGGACCACACAGTCCATGGAATTCTCCAGGCCAGAATACTGGAGTGGGTAGCCTTTCACTTCTCCAGGGGATCTTCCCAACCCAGGGATCAAACCCAGGTCTCCCACATTGCCGGCACAACCAGTTTTATCTCTAATCACCTAATTTGCTGGCGTGACTCTTTTGGCAGAATTTCCAGTTTAAGGAAAAAGAATGGGGATGGACACAGCGCATTATAGTCACTGGGAGCAAGATGATGGGGCTGCGCCCAGGATGGAGTAAAAGGGGCACAGAGCCTGAGTTGTGGATAGACAATATTTTGTACACTAGTCTAGCTTTTTGATGCTGTAATGATGGCAAGACATTTTCAACAGGCCAGTCTGTCTGTGTTTTCAGTACATTTGTTAGTAAAGAGTCATGGACAGCTAGAAACTGAAAGGGCATTTGAGAACAGTGATTTGAGAACGTTTAATCCACCACCTTCTGGAATAGGAAACGGCTACCCACTCCAGTATTCTTTTCTGGAGAATCCCATGGACAGAGGAGCCTGGCGGCAGTTCATAGGGTCACACAGAGTTAGACACGACTAAAGTGACTTTCACTAGCACAATCCACCACCTTCATTTTACAGAGGATGAAGTGGAAATCCAGACTTGTCCAGTGACTTGCCACAGTCAGCTAGCAGTTAGTTTACAGAAGAGAAGCCAAAATCTAAGTCTTCTGATTATCAGGCAAGTGCTCTTCCCACATAACATGTTGCCCCTTCTTCCTTTGGATCTGTAGCCCCAGTTGCACTGGCTATGGTGAAATGAGATTACTCTTAGCAAAGGTCAGGTAACCCTCTTCTCTCCTGGGCCCAGAGTACATGTCCTGAGTCCTTATCCAATTGATCACAATCTGTGATTCTGGAGGCTGGATAAGAACGTGGTAGGCGGAATAATGCCCATCTTCCACCCACTGAATACATCCATATCCTAAGCCCTAGAACCTGTGACTATTTTAGGTCATATGCAAAGGGAATTAAGGCTGTAAATGGAATTTTTAAGGTTGTTAATCAGCTATCCTTTAAATAGGGAGATTATCCCACATTATCCAAGTGAGCCCAAGGTAATCACAAGAGTCCTTACACATAAGAGGCAAAAAAACGAGTAATGCCGTGGGAGAAGAACTCAACTCACTGTTGCTGGGTTTGAAGAGGGAAGGGGACCATGAGCAAAGAAATGTGGGCAACTTCTCGAAGATGGAAGAGGCAAGATTCTCCACAGAACCTCCAGAATGAGCATACCCTGTCAACACCTTGATCTTAATTCACTGAGACCCTTGTCAGACTTCTCATCTCCAGAACTGTAAAGTAATCATTTGTGTTGTGACAATTTGTTATAGTAGCTGCAGAAAAGCAATGCAAAGTTAGAATGACTCCACACAAATCATCACATGTTAAAATGCTCCATTCTCCAACCAGCTCCTTTTGACTCTTAACCAGGTGTGAACCTGGTCAGATCCACAATTCAATGAATTCTCACTCTCTCAAACCATAACCTCTCCTTCCCCTAACCGCCCAGCACATTGCTGGTGCTACTTCTCTTGCATTGTTAACAGCCTGACTAATAGGCCTGGGCTTTCCAACCACAACTTTTTCATCCATCAATCCATCAACCAGCATAATGCTTGGAAACAGTAGGTGTTCAATGAATGTTTGCAGAACTCAAATTCAATCCTAAAGAGAATGGCTGATTTTTTTTTTTTCCTCTCACAGTTCGCAAAGAATTAGGCACACAGCATATTATAAATGGCACTAAATAAAGGAGAGAGACTCCACATAATTTTTGGTATACTAAAGAGTTTCTTTTGGCAGAATGAGGGCTGGGGTAAGGTGTGACTGTATGAAAGCTGGAATTCATGGCCTTTGATGTATTATAGAATTCTTTAATGACTTGTCTTTCCCAACTGCCCAACAACAAATGAAGATGTATTTTGAGGCCTGGTTGACAGGCCGCGTTGCAAGTCCAAACTATTGTTGCTGCAATGGAACAGCTTGTCACAGCAGCCTAATTTATTCTCTCTCTGAAAGCCTGGCACCAGCTCTGCAACTGAAACTGCTTTTGTCTGAGTCTCAACTATTGCCGCCAACCAAGCCAAAATGTGCATTCATTGTGCACTGTCTGGTTGCATGCTAATTGTGGCCGTGTCCTCGGGTGACATCTGAAAGGCTGGACAGTTGACAATGAATAGTCTTTGCCCGCTCTCCTCTCTCCTACCCTTTCCCTGTGGCAGTTCCTAGGATCAGGTCATTTCATTTCCTTTCTCTATATTTCTCCCTGCCTTGGAGGATTCCATTTGTTCTGGCTGTCACCCAGTCTCATTCTTTTCCACAGACCAATGCTGTGAGCATGAACCTGAGTCCCAGAAAAGTTGCACAGGAGCTGACATCTTGCAAACTAAAGCGTTTTGAATGCAAAGAGCAGCGCGTGGCAGAGGGGAACCTGATCTAAATTATCCCGTCACCTCGGTCTCCTCTGTGAATCCCTTCTCCAGGAAATCTCTTGGGATTTCTGCCAAAAGATTCTCCCTGCAAAGCGTTTGACTTGCAACTTTTTTTTTTTTTTTTTGTATGCGCAATGAATGCTAGCTTTTGATTTTCTCCCCTTTCCAAATGTAAACTTCTGAGGGTAGGATATGTGCAGCATTTCACCATTTCTATCCTCTAATATTCCAACAGAATAGTTTACACAGTAGGGACTAAGTCCATATTTGATGTATTAAATTAAAAGTACATGGCACTTCATTGAGATAAAATGTGTGTATATGGAGTCAGAGAGGAAAAGAAAGAGGAAGGGAGAGAAAGAAAGAGTGCTTGAACATGAGCTCTTTTTAATATGCATTTTCTCTGTAAAATTAAGGAAGTACTCCTCTGGAAGGAGAAAACATCCTGTCCATCTATAAAATCATATATTGAAATAACACACATTATTCAAAATCTCACACTAAAAGGGAAGTCAACCAGTTCTTACTAAAATGTGGTGATTGGTGACATTAAAACAGATCTGTCCTGAGTTTCTTAAAAATCTTAAGGACAGGATTACAGCCATTAGAGGTCCATCAAGCTTTAACACTCTATTCAACATCTCCAATACCTCTACCTCTTTGAGGCTGTGGATTTAGGACACTGAAATGTATTTCCTCTCCCATATACACTCTCTTCCAATCTTATACAACAAGCAATCGCTTGTCAGTATTGATCAAGCCAAGTTGGTAACTCAACATTCATCCCTTCATTCAAGGTAGATTTTAAACTTGGACGCTTATACCAATCCACAGAATCCTAAGAGTTTCAGCATGAAGATCTTCAATGCATACAGTTCTACTATTTCTTGATAGCCTGCTTGTTGATCTCCATGTGGAGTTAACTTTGCCAAATAAAAGTAACCATTGATTAGGGTGACTGTGGATGCCATCATATGTATGCAAAAATGTAGTGGAATTTATCAACCAGTGAACTTCAGATTACAGGAAAGCTCAGCGCTCAGTGTGATTTGGTCCTTAGTTGTGTCAATAAAGCATGTTGACACGCAGCTGAGTATAGAACATCACACTGGGATTGTGATGAAACAAACCAACTAAAGGAAAAGTTAGTTCTGGTTCTCAGAGAGCTTACGCCTTTGATACACACGCAAAAGAGTCAGACATGGCTTAGCGACTTAACAACAACACATTCAGAAGGAGGCAACACAAACTAAGCAGTAGGGCCTTTTATTTAACTCAGTGGGCCAAATTATCATATTTAATGTGGGAAAAGGGTAATGATTATCTACCAATTTGCATATATTATAGACAAGAAAGCTAAGGACCAGAGAGATGACATCCACAGCCCAAGGACATCCTGTCCTCTGGGACACAGAAACAATTTTGTATCACAAAATCAGCCTTGGTAATCACAGAATATCAAAGTCCAGATGGATGTCAGAAGTTAGGGGCCAGTTTCCTCTCTTGTACATGCATTCTTCAGCTATTTCCTGAAATGAGCTGTTTTCTATCAATGTAATCATATAAAAATTAACCAGCAGCATGGCGAACATCTGGAAAGAGCAGAGATGGTGGGATTTAAAGTCTTAAGATTAAATAACTCATTCATTTACCACTCAAGTTTATTGAGTATCTACTATGTGCCAGGCATTGTGAGAGCTACTAGGAATCCAGCACTGAAGTCATGTCCTCATGGACCTTACATTCTAGTAGGAGACAGACAGTAAACAAATACATGAGTAAAATATTCAGTAAGCCAGATTATGATAGTAGTATGGGAAAAAATGCAGTGCTATGGAGAAAGGAGGAATTCTAGCTGTGGGGGGAGGGAATAGGAAAGGTTTTTACACAGGATCATCATTAAAAAAGCATCATTCCAGCAAAGACATAAAAGTTAGAGAGTAAATCATGTAGCTCCCTGGGACAAGAGGATTCCAGGCAGATGGAAGAGCAAATGCAAAGGCCATGATTTTTGAAGAGACAGCAAGGATACCAACATGACGGAAGTAAAGTGAACAAGCATGAGCAATGATGGCAAGGCAGGCCAGAGGAATAATGGGGGTAGAAGGCAGATTGTAGCCCTAGTACAGACTTCCCTGCCTGGGTGCTGGGAACTGACTTTAGGGGAACAAGGGCAGAAGCAGGGAGACCAGGGACAAGGCTCTCACAGTGGTCAGGCAGAGAGATGACGCTGGCTGGGATCAGGGTAGGAGTGACAGAGGAGATAGATTCTGGGGGTACTTAAGCAGAATAGTGGTTACCTTAGGGGAAGGGGGTGGGAGAGGGCAAAATGGGTAAAGGGGGTCAACAGTTTGGTGATGGATAGAAACTAAATTTTTGGTGATGGACATGATAGAGGGTATACAGAAGTCAAAATACAGTATTGTACATATCAAACTTATATGATGTCATAAACCAATAAAAAAGAAAAAGTGAAGCTGGCAGGGATTCACCGCTACACTAAAAGCAGGATGTGAGAGAAATAAGGGAGAAAGTACCATCGCAGCTAGGCATTTAATATGAACATCGCTGTACCGTCTAGTGAAATGGAGAAGCCTGAAGGAATATGTTGTGACAGGAAGCTTGGGTCTAATTACCAGCTATATATCACTGGGCAAGTCGCTTAACCCCTCTGAACCTCAACTTCCATCTGTATTCAGTAATGCCTTTTTACTCCACAGAACTGTTGAGAGATTCAACCAGGATAACATGTAAGGTGGCGTGCCTGGTATAAAGCATAACGCTGAAGGTTGTTATCACCCTTGGGGAGGGATTCTGCCACACCTGTCCTGCCTACCCACCTCCCCTGTCCCAGCCATCCCTCCTCACCTAAAATCTCTCTCTCTCTGAGCCAAGGCTAAATGAATCACTGCTGCAAAGTCTATTAGAAGTCACAAGTAACTTATAGCAACTGGTGAATGAAATCCTATTTTGGGGAAGAGTGACTGAACACTCACATGCCACAAAGCCAGAGCTCAGAGCCCCGAAGCAGCCTCTTTTTCGTTGATTTGTGAGGCAGAGTGGGAGGAAGTCAGAGAAATATCACGGGTGTGCTATTCCATTTCCCTCAGGTAGAAACCACCCAGAAGAGAAAGTTCATTGCCTATCAAACTGTGCGGGGAGGTTTTTAAAAAATTGCTATGGAATTTAAAAGAACAAAAAAAAAATAGTATAGAAGAGGCAAAGAGGAGACAGAAAGATTCCAATTATGACACCTTAGGAAAAAATTCACCTTTGAGTATCAGCTTGTTATTCTTAGGTTAACAAGAGAGGGCCACTCAAGGCTTGGTGAGGTGGGGGCAGAAATATTTCCAAAGGTGGGCTTGCCAGGAACTAGAGCAGCTATTCTTAATGATGAGTTTCTCCTATGATATCCTGGACTCTAGAATAACAATCTACAAGACAAGCCTAAATGTCAGCAAATTTCAATATTTGTTGTTGTTCAGTCACTAAGTCATGTCTGATTCTATATAAACTACAAATTCTCTAAACACCATGTATAGAATAATTGGGGGGAAATGATCACTCTTGAAAGCTAAGTCAGATTCTTCCGATAAATGTTCACATGGAGTGTGTGCTTATGTATGTCACTGAACCATCAATTACTCCGGAAGCTAAGATCATTATAGAAATAACCACATTCTATGCTTCAGGGTAGAAATTAATAGGCTATGGTGACAAAAATGTTTTTTTTTTTTTTTTTTTTGCTTATCTTAAGAATCTGTAATCTACAGCAGGCTGAAAGAAGAGATTCAAGTGTCAGGAATAGACTAACAACAGATGTCTTTCACTCTTCTTGCAGTACAAGTAATGAGTGCGTTTAGTTAGTCACAGGTTCCATGGAGCTGGAATGACACAAAATAAACTTGTGTCAAATAAACTTGCTGGCCCCTGAACTAACGAACTATCAGGAAAAAGAGCCTTCACTGAGCCTAGCTCAGCCTTGATACCGTTGAGCCTCAGATAGAAAGAACATATTCCTCAGCCTGGGAAGAAATCTAGAAATGCCTATGAGCTTCATTCTGAGCGATGAGATTAGAAGAGATATCCCTAAATTGTTTCCCAAAGCTTGGACATCTCTTGAGAAAGTGATTAGAGAGGGAAACTTTCAACTCTTTTCATTTCAAACCAGTATTCCTTGAATCCTGCCCTAAGTACTGAAGATTTATGAGACAATCTAATTTGGAGAAAGCAGCGCACAATACTGAAGAAAACTGGATAACAAAAAAGGTAAGTGTGAAGATTAAAAGTGGCGGCCAAATATGCTATAGGAGGTGGGGACTAGGGTCTCTTCCTTTAAAGCTGGGAGTTGTAACTGCTTGGCTATTAGAATATAGCAGAAGTGACTCTGGGCCCAGGCTTAGAATACTTCAGCTTCCACTTCCTTTTTCTTCTTCCTTTTTCTTGAAGTGATCCCCATGGGTGGAATCAGCTGCCATACAATCAGTCTGAGACCACCAAGTGTAGGTGTAAGTGGTCTGGGGACATCCCAGCTGAGTACATCTTCCAGCCACTCCACCAAGGCACTGGGCATGTAAGTGAAGCTGCTTAGCCTCTTCCAGATCAGCCACCTGCCAACAAACCACTGAGTGACCTCAACTGGGGTCCACAAGGATCAAAGAAACGCCCACCTGAGATCTGCCAGAACTCCTGATCCACAAACTCAGGAGACATGAGAAAACATTTATTGTTTTAAGCTACTAAACTTTGGGGGTAGTTACATAGCATAGATAAGCAGAACAGCAAATATGAACAGATGCACTCCCCTCTCCCTTCTCCTGCAAAAAGTGGCATGACTGAAATTCAGAGTGGGAAAAGATCAATATGGGTTGGAGTATTTAGGGAAAGCTATAGAAAGGGAAGAAACTGGGTTGAATCTGAAAGCAAAGCTTTGTACAGGCAGGTGGCTCCCAAGAAGTCTTCTATGCCCTCTAGTACCCAGACCAGTACCCAGAAGGAAATTCTCCATTTGAACCCTCAGGCCTGTGGCTGAACCAGGTGGCAGATTTCCCATGAAGTGGAGAGAAACACAGTGCCAATGGGCCCAAACCTGAAATGTCACACTGCTGCCAAAGTTCCTTGGCATGCCAGTTTTCTGATGCCTCATTTACAATGCAAAGATGCTGAATCCTGTGTTACCATTCTAACCAACCACATTTGAAAAACCCACTAGTTTTATCAATCCTAGAGTGTTTTCCAGATCAGGATATTTCCTATGTACATAGCCAACCCCATACTCATCATACAGAGCATTTAAAAAGTCAGTTTTTACTGTTCTAATGAGACAGCTGCCCAACGCCATTCGCTCACCTCAATGGCAGAGTATGTGTGATCATCTGGATTTACCAGAAGATGCTCTAAATCCTTCCTCTAGCTCCCTCCCGGCAGGCATCAGAGAGAAGTACAGCAAATTCACCCACAATATTTGCCAGGCACCAGAATGCAGCATTGAGAAGTTCTTGAAAACATGACATGTTGAAATACAGCAAAGACTCTTGGTGCTGACAGATGGGATAACAGAGGCATCATGATGGTGAATGGCTGACACAAGCTGGCAGGAACATTAGCAAACATTGGAATCAATTTTGCCCTCTGTCTCTCCCTGGGAGAGCCCAAGAGTTGTAAACTTAAAAAATTCTCTTGAACTTCTTGGTTCCAAATGGTAAAATAATTTATTTTTGGTTGCTTGAATTACTTTCACTCCTGGTAAGAGTGTTCTCTAATTTCTGTGCTCAAAGACAAAAGCATGTGGAAAATCCTCTTGTGAAAACCCCACAAGGGGTTTGAAATAGAAAGTTATGAACGAGTTTCACGCTGACTTCAGTTCACTTGGTAATAACCATTTTTGGTGAGAATGCTTTCCTTCCCTTGGATGGTAAGTAGTACTTAAAAAAAAATGAATAAATGAAAAACTTTTAATTTCAAGTATCATGGCTTTCTAACTATTTACCCACCAGGAACCTCTCAAAGTAAAGACATCAAGCACAAAATTGTTTTTTCTTTATAGCTATCTACCCTCAACAGATACACGTATAAACTCAAGACACTAGAAAGCACTACTTTATGTTCTTTAAATTAAAATGCTTCTTAAGTTTTAAATTTCATGGAGACCAGTCAGAGCTACTGAGATTCCAGCAGAGGTATTCACAAGCACTTACTACATGCAAACACAGGTCCAGAATCCTTGCTTACAAATCTGAAACACAAAGTACTCCCGAAAATCAATCTCTCATAACTTATGTAGTGGCCAAATCTGGCCTGAACTGATACCAGGCTGTTACTGATCAGGTTTCTTGGCCTCCTTAATCAACAGAATTGATAAGAGGCCAGACAAGAAACTCAGGCAAAGTTTTATTGGGGCCCCTGCTGCAGCAGGAAGGAGTGAGAACAAATAACAGAACTCCGTCCGCTCCAGTGAGTTGGCTCATATATGGGTGAGGGTAGGGGCAGGTTCAGGGGTTGGGCCAGAGGCTGGTTTAGGTGGTCTGCCCACCCCTTTGGTGGTGTTGAGAGCAGGGGACACGCACAGTACCCTACTTTTGCTCCTGACACCCTGTTTTTGACTCCCAGCTCTTATGAAGTGGCAGTTAGGTTTTCGGTCTTTTTTCTATCTTGTTGATAATTTGCCCCAACTGTGCATACAGTTATTTTTAGTCCCTCATAAGTTCTTTGCATTTTCATTTGTCTGGGTGCAGGCACTGTAGCAAAGGGTCCCAGCCCGCAGGTCCCAGCCTGTCTCAAGGCTACTGTAGACTTTTATTATTCCCACTTAGTGTCAATTCACATGTTGCCCTGCAGAAATGTTAATGAGATGGAATCTGGGTACTACCCCAGATCCTGTTGGGAGTATCTATATATCTACAGTATATGTACCATGTGACTTTTCTAAAATGAGAGCTCTGTCTGACCCCAAGAAGTTCAGATGTGGGATCAGGCATGTGCACCCACATGAGAGGGGCTACACCAGGTGTGCAGAAGGGAGCAGAGAGGTTGAGGTGAGAGAACAGAGAATTCCGGCCATCCCAGCAGACAGCCTGCAGGTAGCAAAGACACAGGAGCCAAATCTGCTGAAGGATCTGTAGAGAGACACATGCAAAGGTCAACATGATGCCAAGTGGCTTTCAAAAAGATTCTAACAACCTTAAAATAGAATCTCTTCAAATATGATAAAGATGAACTAATTGGAAACTTCCTTGAACTGGCAATTACAAAATTATACAAGTTAGAAAAGGAAGAATAAATTGTCTTATCTCAGAAACTTAGAAGGGCAAGACTGTGGCATGTCTTACAGTTTAATCTACCCTGAATCTTCTCTGTTTGACAGCTGGGCCTCTCCCACCTGCGAGGGTCCAGGCCATCAGCAAGTATTCCTACCCCATGCAGGGGCAATGAGAACTGATCCTTGGGAGAGAGCATCCCACCTTTTAAAGTTACAAACATTAAGGACTGAGTCAGCCTGAAGCTGCCCCAGGTCACAGATGCCACTCCAGAGAGAGCACCTACCTGAGGAGGAAGCCAACCCAGCAGAAAATAGGACTGGGGCAGAGAACAGACACTTGACGATGGAGCCCTGGATCCAGCTGTGGCTGACATATGTGACCTTTGGCCATATGCCAAAAATGACCAGTTTTTCTTTGACTAGTTCGAGCAGAGTTTCAGACACTTGTAAAAGAAAATTCCATAGGTAACTGGCCCTAGAAGTCTCCTAAATTTGAAATTAAAGAATCTGCTTTTTTAGAAACATTAATTTTAAGAAGAGAAAACTTTAAAAGAATCTCTCCCTCCTTCCCTGTTATGAACTGAATTATATTCTCCTCAAATTCCTATGCTAAAACTCTGAGCCCCAGTGTGACTATATTTGGAGTTACGGTCTTTAGGAAGGTCAAAGTAACCAGTTTCCCAGGTGGCTCAGATGGTAAAGAATTTGCCTGCAGTGCAGGAGATCCAGGTTCAATCCCTGGGTTGGGATGATCCCCTGGAGAAGGGAATGGCAACCCAATCCAGTATTCTTGCTTGGAGAATTCCATGGATAGATGAGCCTGGTGGGCTACGTACAGTCCATGGGATCACAGAGTCAGACACAAATGAGTGACTAACACTCTGACTTTGACTTTAGGGAGGTAATTAAGGTGAAATGAGGTCACAGGGTGGAGCCCTACTCCAACAGGACTGGCATTTTTACAATAAGAGGATGAGAGACCTGAGCTTCTGGCTTGTTCTCCATATCTCTCTTTGTCTCTCTCTTTCCCTCTCCCTCTCTGGCTGCACAGACAAGAGGCCATGTGAGGACACAGCAAGAAAGTGACGATGTACAAGCCAGGAAGGGATGGCTCATCAGAAACCAACCTTGATGACACCTCCATCTTGGACCTCTAACCTTCAGAGTTACATGAAAATTAATTTCTGTTATTTAAGCCACTTGGCCTGTGGTATTTTGTTATGGCAACTTAAGCCAGCTAATAAACTCCCTATGAAGTTTCAGAGGGGGGTTTGTCATACGGTAAGGATTATCCTTAGCTCTGAATTCTCTACTACCAAAAGGAAAAACCATGAGGTGGATAAACAGGAAACCAGAGTCTACCTCCCTTTAAACTGGAACTGCTGGAAGGTACTCATGAATTAACACACAAAAAAGGAAGCAATCCAAGATGGTTTATATTAATTTCTTCACAGTTTCTACAAAACATGAAATTACAATGATTTAATTATCCCATTTGAAATCACCGTGACTGAAGATCAAAATCAAAATAGTTGCTAACTATTATACATCATGACTCAGAAATGATGTCTAGAATAGATTCACCTTTGACACTAATTAAGCAAGTCAACCAATTCAACTGTAAGAGAAAATATTTTCAAGAAAAGCCCAGAAGATTATGATTCTGACTTCTTGGTTACAAGAATTTAATTTTGAATAACAAACACTGCCACAAAAGCCGGTTATAAAATGCATAAGTTGGTAGGGGAAGAGACATGGGAAGGTTCATATTAGAATCCCATCAAATAATATGAGTTCCATAGAGCCGGTTTATGGCTTATGGAATGGTAGGAACTTGAGGATGTGGTCTCACCTTTCTCTCATCACTGTCTTTGCATATTCTGTTGTATGTCAGGCTGGAGCTCCCTTCCCTGAAGCTGGAGAGCATTTCAAAAAGATCTTGTAGGTTTTCAATCACTTTCACTTATGAGAACAGCCTTATCTGTGGAAACCAAGACTCACTCATTTTTTGAAGGTCTAGTGATCTCATATCCAAATTCAACCAATCCAAAGCTGCTCTCCTCCTGCCCCATCTCCATGGCCTGGAGTAGGGAGGGACCCATGGCCCTCCCTTTTAATCTGCCCTATTTCCTTCACTGCTCCTTGCACCAACTTGCTGCTTGTAGCTCCTCAAGGGTCAACACAAGGGGAAGTGACGCAGAGGGGGCTGCACAACTTTGGACACCAGTCTGTGCTGTTTGCAATTCTCCTCTGTCTACAAAGTTGTCTGTGTGAGGTGACAGTCACATATTGATACACTCAAGGGGTGCGTTTGTAGGTTCTTTGGAGGTGCCACATGGGACTTCCCCTGCCCAGTTCCCTAATGTGTTTGAAAAACCACTTAACTGGCCTTTTGTGAACCCTCCCACTACACATACACCTCCAGCCTCCTCATAGACTTCGCAGTCTGTGTCCCCTGCATGGGTCAGCTCACTCCAAAGTCCACCTACTTGGCAAGGTCCAGCAATAAGTGCTCAAACTTTCAACCTTTCCTAGTGCTGCTTGACTCAAGAAGAATATACACATCTTTCTCAACCAAATGGTGGAATCTGAGCTTGTCAGTGTTGACAACCCTCGGCTGGTCTCAGTTTCATAAGCTGCTTTAACCACTTCCCAGCTACCAAGTTCTGCATGTGGGAAGCAGGCCCCTGTCTTTTATTCACACATCCTTGGAGTCTTGACTGTGCTCTACCTGGATGAACCAGAGGCAGCTCAGCAGTCATCTGCCTGGGGAGAGAAATGAAAGGTCAACCTCTCACTGCTGCCATGGCCCCAACCTCTAGATTGGAGATCCTCTCCTTTGACTTGGGGTGCAGGGAGAGTCCTAGTCCTCCTCTCCTCTCTCCATGGCACTAAGCAGTGGAACGTCCCAGCACTCTTGATGAGGCCTGTGACTCTTTCCTGAGATAACTGTCTTTAATCTCCTTCTGGGTCACGAGTTGTCTCTAACATGGGCTAGAACTTGGGGGCTGGGAGTCCCTAGACTGATGCTGATATCTTCTGTTAAAGACTCCATAGCCATGTCTAACATTATGTTTCAGAAACATTAGACAATTATCACTCATTTTCTACTTTGGAGTATTAATTCTTTCTGATAATTGAAAAAGTCCCATCAACATCCTGACTTCAAATTATGTTTTTGGAAAATTAGCAACTCAGTGCTAAGAGCACTACCTGACTCAATGAGTCTACAAGTCAAAGGTGAATCTTGACTTTAAATACCAACCTTACCAGGATTCAACTGTAAAAGTAATGACTATTATAATCATATAATAGAGTCTAACAATCATACTTTATAAATGGAAAAGCATATTAAAACATGGCTTTGCTATAATACTATTTTCTGATTAAAATATATAGCTCTGTTTATTTATTTATATGTGTGTGTGCATGCTCAGTCATTCACTCATGTTTGGCTCTTTTTGACCCTATGGATTGCAGCCTGCCAGACTCCTCTGTACATGGGATTCTCCAGGCAAGAAGACTTGTCATTTCCTCCTCTAGGGAATCTTCTCAACCCAGGGATTGAAGCCACATCTCCTGTATCTCCTTGCATTGACAGGCAGATTCTTTACCATTGAGCCACAGGGGAAGCCCATTTTTTAAATATAAAAATTCTTTAAAAATATTTTTATTAAAAAGCAAATGGAACAGACACTCTGGGTAAACTATTTTCTAACAGCAGAATACTCTGGGAGATTCATGAATTTGTTGAAATTCCATTAATTAGCTATTTCTCACTCATTCATTTAAGGACTTTAACCCTCAGTGGTGTGATTTTAATAATACTTTCCACTTCCATTGTAGTACACTGTTTTATCATGTGCCAGCATTTTCCCATTCATTTTCTCAGTCAGTCCTCTCAGGAGAAAACACTACTGAACCTGCAAAAAGGATGTTATAGAGTAAGAGTCAGTAAAGCAGATTTCTAAGTAACCAAGCAGTTTTATAGGAGATGAGGCAGTAGGAAGTAGTAGGGACTGCAGTGCTCCTGAAATCACAAACCACATCAAAATAAAAAGCACCTTCTTCTCAGTGCCAACTATCTTTGACATGCAGCTATGATATTATCTGCTCATCTGATTTTTTAAAACAAGAAAATCTAAAAATTCATATATTTTGAAAATGACTGGTTTTTTAAAATATGGGATCAAGTTTTTCAGATAGCAAGCCAAAACAAACCCAAAGTAAACCACTACAAATGCTGACATCTTTGGGCATCAGTTTGCAACCTCTCTCTGTAGCAGATATTGTCGGCTGCTTTATGCAGTGTCTCTGCTATGCAGATACTTGAGAGCAATCTCCTTTAGTTAAGGTATTTGCAAGAGGAGTATTTCTCCTAAATTTCTAGTGTGTTGTTGATCTTGTGGACATGGTGATGAAAGAAAATGATCAAGCTTCCATTTTCTCCTTGTCTGTCAGGACTCCCAGAAGCAAATTTATGGCCCACTCCTAGCAAGCATGTAGATCTGGACAGAAGGTACAACCTCTTGTTTTAAAAAAGTGTTAGTCACTCAGTCATGTCCAACTCTTTCCCACCCCATGGACTGTATAGCCCACCAGGCTCTTCTATCCATAGAATTCTCCAGGCAAGAATACTGAAGTGGGTTACTATGCCTTCCTCCGAGGGGGTCTTCCCAACTCAGGGATGGAATCCAGGCCTCCTACATTGCAGGCAGATTCTTTACTGTCTGAGCCACCAGGCAACCTCTTGGCCCTGTTTTATACTTTTTCTCCCCATTTTCTTTCTCAGTTACTTCTAATTTATGTTATCTTGCTGTATTTTGTGAAACCATATGGGTCCACTCTAAATCCTCTTTGGAAAGCAGGGTATAAATGATGTTCACAACAACCGCTGTGAAATAGATATTACAGGTTTCATTGATAAGTCAATAACCCAAAGCTCCACAAGGTTAACTGACTTGACAATTAACACATGAATCAGGAAATGCAAAGTTTTCATTCCAATCCCAAAGAAAGGCAACGCCAAAGAATGCTCAAACTACTGCACAATTGCACTCATCTCACACGCTAGTGAAGTAATGCTCAAAATTCTCCAAGCCAGGCTTCAGCAATACGTGAACTGTGAACTTCCAGATGTTCAAGCTGGTTTTAGAAAAGGCAGAGGAACCAGAGATCAAATTGCCAACATCCGCTGGATCATCAAAAAAGCAAGAGAGTTCCAGAAAAACATCTATTTCTGCTTTATTGACTATGCCAAAGCCTTTGACTGTGTGGATCACAAGAAACTGTGGAAAATTCTTCAAGAGATGGGAATACCAGACCTGCCTCTTGAGAAACCTATATGCAGGTCAGGAAGCAACAGTTAGAACTGGACATGGAACAACAGACTGGTTCCAAATAGGAAAAGGAGTATGTCAAGGCTGTAAATTGTCACCCTGCTTATTTAACTTATATGCAGAGTACATCATGAGAAATGCTGGGCTGGAAGAAGCACAAGCTGGAATCAAGATTGCCGGGAGAAATATCAATAACCTCAGATATGCAGATGACACCACCCTTATGGCAGAAAGTGAAGAGGAACTCAAAAGCCTCTTGATGAAAGGGAAAGTGGAAAGTAAAAAAGTTGGCTTAAAGCTCAACATTCAGAAAATGAAGATCATGGCATCTGGTCCCATCACTTCATGGGAAATAGATGGGGAAACAGTGGAAACAGTGTCAGACTTCATTTTTTGGGGCTCCAAAATCACTGCAGATGGTGACTGCAGCCATGAAATTAAAAGATGCTTACTCCTTGGAAGGAAAGTTATGACCAACCTAGACAGCATATTCAAAAGCAGAGACATTACTTTGCCAACAAAGGTCCGTCTAGTCAAGGCTACGGTTTTTCCAGTGGTCATGTATGGATGTGAGAGTTGGACTGTGAAGAAGGCTGAGTGCCGAAGAATTGATGCTTCTGAACTGTGGTGTTGGAGAAGACTCTTGAGAGTCCCTTGGACTGCAAGGAGATCCAACCAGTTCATTCTAAAGGAGATCGGTCCTGGGGTTCTTTGGAAGGAATGATGCTGAAGCTGAAACTCCAGTACTTTGGCCACCTCATGCGAAGAGTTGACTCATTGGAAAAGACTCTGATGTTCGGACGGATTGGGGGCAGGAGGAGAAGGGGACGGCAGAGGATGAGATGGCTAGATGGCATCACTGACTCAATGGATGTGAGTCTGAGTGAACTCCGGGAGTTGGTGATGGACAGGGAGGCCTGGTGTGCTGTGATTCATGGGGTTGCAAAGAGTCGGACACGACTGAGCGACTGAACTGAACTGAACTGAACCTATGTCTTCTGGCTCCCAGTACTCTGTTGACTAGCAGTCACATAACAAGGATCTCAAACTTAGATGCAACCCAGACTTGGATACAGTAAGTTCCCTACATATGAACCTTCAAGTTGCAAACTCTCAAAAATGTGAGTGTTCATTCCATCAAGTGTGAGTGACATGGCAACTTGCCTTCCACCTCCCACTGCAGACGATCCTTCCGCTCTACCTTGTCCCACCTCGTCTCCCTCCTCCAGTCAGTAACTCTTCTCTCCTGTTCACTCAGTGATAGCCCCTGTATGCCAGCTATTGTATGGACTACTGTACTGTAAGATTAAAAAAATCCTTATTTTTTGTGTTTTTTTATATACTATTTCTGTGAAAAGTATTATAAACCTCCTACAGTACTACGGTACTACACAGCTGATTGTATTAGTTGAGTAGCTAGGCTAAATTTTTGGACTTATGAACAAACTGAACTCACAAATGCACTCTCAGAATTCATTCACATGTAGGGGACTTACTGTATTGCAGGAGCTGGAGAGGGCCTCGCCCAAAGCCACTATACCATGAATGGGCATAGTTTCCTAGAACATAGGGCGATCACAATATAAACGGTATCCCCTGGAGTTGAGTGAAGTGTATACAGTACACTGTTTCTGAAGGCATTAAACCCTGCTGTGCTAACAACAAATTAATGGGCTGAAATAGAACCCCAGTTTGAGAACTAGGCTACAGAATCTGGGCAAGTATAACAAGTGTACACACTAGGATACAATTCAAGTGTGTCTTGTGAAGATAAAAGGGGTGTTTCCCATGGCTTGTCGTAGAGAGGCCCTCGCTGCAATGCTGCTTCTCAAATCCAGGCCCTGGGGCAGATTTAAGGGGGAGAGAACACAAAGAAGGCCTGCGGATTTTCCTATAACCAAATCCCCAGAGAGGGCTCCAAAATGAATCTACCGTGTACAAAACTCTGTTCTCTGCCTAGAATTGAATCACAGCATGGTTCCAAAGTATTTGGATTAAATTATATCTATATGAACACAGGACATTCCTAGGTCTTAAGAAATTAGTTGTTCAGATTCAGTATTGTTCTTCTTCTTGGTTTCTTTTTCATAAGGAATGTTATAACAGCGGTGGTTAGACCTGTTAAGCAGTAGAACTGTTTACTCTAAGCACTTCATGCAACTCCAGTCTCTGTGGCTGGGTGGCTATTAGGAGCGGGCTTGTGGGCTGGGCTTGGTGGGCTGCCCTTCTTGGGTCAGAGCTGTTTTAAAGACAGCCTGATCCTTCCCCTCTCTCCTCTAGGGTGGCCAGCCCTCAGGGCTCCTCAGCTGTTATCTTATTACTGAGCCTCTTTTAGTGTGGCATAAACATCTAAAGTACTTTAGGAGAATCTTCAGGTTCCATCGACCATGGTTCATGCTGGGTGATAATCTATGAGGGACATTACAACATCACTAAAATATAGTACAAACCAAATATATTTACAAACCAAAAATATAGTACCAGCTAATTCTGGTTTCCACAGCAACTTCTAACATCACTGGCAAAAATCCCACTGAGGTATAAAGCATCTTCTTTTGACTTTTTTAAAAAAGCACTCCTCTTGCTGGAGTCAACCTGTCTATATAGCATGTTTTGGGGGTACACATGTATATTACAGGGTAGTATACTAGAGACCTTGCCCCAACCTCACCATCAGTAAGTTGACAGCTACTTGTGGTCATCAGTTATGCTCAAATGAAATTCTGAAACTGAATAAAGCATAGGCTAACACTGTAAGGGGAGAAACAAGCAGTTTATTTGACCATTTAAATTTTAAAACATTTAGTAAATGTCAAATAAAATGTATATTTCTGAAATCACAAAATAAATTGCAAAGGAAAGTTGTAAGAAAAGGGGAAATATTTTACTGACTTATAAGCCAGGTAAAAATTTACATATTTGAATAAAATTTTCTTTGTAGGTTATTAGTTCTATCCCTACCGAATGTGAACAACTCATTCTAGTTTGTAAGAAGTGGTAACAAAATGTGAAATGGAAATAAAAGTCTTCCAAATAAGTAAATGTTCTTTTATAGATAGTGTATGTTTCTCCAATGACTCAATGGGTTAAGAATCCACCTGCAATGCAGGAGACACAAGAGACAAGGGTTCGATTCCTGGGTTACGAAGATGCCCTGGAAGAGAAAATGACAAGCCACTCCAATACTCTTGTGTAAAAAATCCCACAGCTAGAGGAGCCTGGCAGGCTACCTTCCATGGGGTCACAGAGTCAGACATGTCTGAGCGACTAAGTCCACACATATAGATAGTGTATATATTAAAATCTTACTGTGAACATACAGAAAGAAGTATGAAATTTTTAGTAATAGAAAATCAGTGTTTTTGATGCCTTCCCTAAAAAGTATCAAGTGAAGAAAGAATGTTAGTTTCCCATTCATATCTTTCCTGGCAGTTACATGTCTCTGTCCATCTCTGGGAACCAATGAAGAAACAAAGTCAGAATCTCCATCTAAACAAACACAGACTTCAGTCTCATATTTCACTAGTCTCATTTTTATTAGATGTAATAATACTTCAGTGGATAGCATAATTGAGGCAGGCACAAGGCCCCCAGCATTTTAGTATCTGTCCGAGCTATATCATAGTTTCTCAGTGCTGTTTTAACCCAGTTTTGAGGCCTTGGCCAAAGGCTGGTCAATTTTACTTCATTTGTAGTTAATTAAGTCCACACTCCCAACTACCTCCCATAACATATTTCATATGCCAGGCCACTGTGCCCCCATCCTAACCACCCTGGGGCCAGGACCCAGACAACCAGGGTCAGCCCCTTTGCTCTACAGTCTGCCGAAATTATTCAAATTAGCCACTCCTAAACCTGCAGCTCCGGAGAAGGCAATGGCGCCCCACTCCAGTACTCTTGCCTGGAAAATCCCAGGGACGGAGGAGCCTGGTAGGCTGCAGTCCATGGGGTTGCGAAGAGTCGGACACGACTGAGCGACTTCACTTTCACTTTTCACTTTCATGCACTGGAGAAGGAAATAGCAACCCACTCCAGTGTTCCTGCCTGGAGAATCCCAGGGATGGGGGAGCCTGGTGGGCTGCCGTCTATAGGGTCGCACAGAGTCGGACATGACTGAAGCGACTTAGCAGCAGCAGCAGCAAACCTGCAGCTCTGCCTCATCCTTTCCGTCCTGTGGAAACCACATGATAAATGGACTTGACCGCTGCCTTTCCCACCCTCCTGCCTGGTGACCCACCCTGCTGCTTCCCCAGAGTGACCCTACGTGATGTGCCTTCGCTCACAGGGGACTGTAAGTGACAAGACTATAAGGCTCTTTTTGGTTTCTCTTTCTTGAGCTGCATCTGGCCTCACCATAACTCATCCAAGGCAATATGATCATAACCCTAGCCTATTACCTTTCATTTTAAACAAAAACTCTAAGACTAATTGTGGGAGATGCTATAGGGAATGTCTGGAAAGCATAAGCCATTATCATGGCCCAGTTGCGCCCAACCCACAAGGACCGGATGTTCTCTGGGCAACAATGGGATTCTGCCTTTTGTTTTGTGGCTCCATCCAGGAGGTGTAGTTCGAGACACAGACACTGTAGTTTGCTTCTCTCTGATTTGTTTTCCCTTGAGCATAAAGGAGACAGAAATCCCCTTGTGAATTGAGAGTTTTCCAGAAATAACAGTTGAGATCACAGAGTTAAGTGCAGACGGGTTTCCGGCAAGCTTAAGCTGGACAACATGTTACACAGAGAAGCAATTAGGCAGACCTTGGAGAGGGACGGGAGCTGTGAAAAGGGGAGCTCTGTTTATGCCCAGCTGAGAAGCAGATAGGGCTCGACATGGAAAGAGGATAAGACAAAGGAGGCCACAGGTCTAAGCAGACCCTCACACAGTAGACCTGGATCAGACTGTAGGGAATAAGGGCTGCTCCCAGTCATGTAATGTGATGCCTTCAATGAACTCACATTTTCATCACCAAGCATGAGTTTGATAATTAACAATTACACACCAGGGAAATATGGATATTGTGGCAGTCTGATTTGAGTTTTTTCAAAGACCCCAGCCTAGGGAACCAAACTGCTAACAGATTTCATCTGCCACAAATTTAAAAGTTATTTCAGACGATTTCACACTTTTGAAAATATTTAAGAACTCATTCAGTTAATTTATCTATTTATAAAGATTTGAAATTGTATTGATTCATTAGAATAATCCATCCTACACATTGCTATCATAATCAAAACATCATCTAAGTAAATTCTACCATTATGAAAAAAGTGAAAGTGAAAGTAAAAGTCACCCAGTCGTGTCCAACTTTTTGTGACTCCATGGAATAGTCCATGGAATTCTCCAGGTCAGAACACTGGACTGGGTAGCCATTCCTTTCTCCAAGAGATCTTCCCAACCCAGGGACTGAACCTGTGTCTCCCGCATTGCAGGTGGATTCTTTACCAGCTGAGCCACAAGGGAAGCTCACAATTATGATCTATAACCCAAACATGGGAAAGAAGCAATAACTTAGAGCATCACATGGGGTCTACTGGGATGGTAGGAGAAGGGAATGGAAGGGAAGGGAATAGAAGTTCCCTAAAATGTCAGGCCAGACAGACCTACAGCAGGGAAGATAAGAAATTATGCTGTGGTAACAAACATTCCACAAATCGTAGTGATTTAAAACAATGAGGTTTATTTTTAGTTATACTACATATCCAATGGGGTTGGCCAGTGCTCAGCTTTCTGATATTGTCTACCAAGATGCAAGCTGACAGAGCACCCATCACATGCACCAGATCTTCAAATGACTTGTATTCCACCAGCCTCAGCTAGTGTACACCCAATTTCAACGGTCACATCCAACTTTGAAGAGATAAGAAAATACAAAGCTACAGTAGGGGTTTGCGAACAATAGCTCACTGGCCAGCCAACTATGCTGGTGTGTGCGTGTTAGTGATTTAGTCGTGTGCGACTCTTTGTGACCCCATAGACTGTAGCCCCTCAGGGGCCTCTGTCCATGGAATTTTCCCACAAGAATACTGGAGTGGGTTGCTATTTCCTTCCTCAGGGGATTTTACCGATCCAGGGATTGAACCCGGGTCTCCTGCATTGCAGGCAGATTCTTTACCGACTGTGCCACAATAAACTTTTTTAGAACATAGCCATATCCATTTGTTTACATACAGTCTGTAGCTATATTGGCCATAGTGCTGAGTAGCTGTAACACAGACTGTATGTGACCCACAAGCCTAAAGTATTTACTATCTGGTCCTTTAAGAAAAAGTTTGCAGATCTCTGACCTACTGTGCTAGTTGGCTTTCACTAGGTTATACTGCAATAACAAACTGCTTTCCAATTACAGGGGCTTACAAAAACAAAGATTTATTTCTCACTTTCATTACCTATCACTTGTGAGAAGGCTGTGGCTCTGATTTGGGTCTTCTGCATGGACTGATGAAGTATTCCCTATTAGAATATACCATGCTTGTGGCAGAGAGAAAAGAGCATGGCTGAATCTCACAATGGCTCTTAAAGTTTAACCATGACTGTACACAGTTACATCACTTCTGCCCACGTTTTATTGGCCAGTGAAAATCACATGGCCCAGCCTGACATCACTGGATAGAGAACTGAACTCTCCACCACAGGAGGCACTGTGAGTTACCTGATTATGTGCAGGGATGTGTGATACTCACACAGAGAAAGAACAGTAAGTGGGAGCAATAATACAACTGATCAGCTGAGCAGTTTTGAGGGGAAAAGAACCAATGGATCTCAAGGATCTCAAGAAATCCTGGTGGGCAAGTGTCAGCTCAGCACTATGAAAAAATTCTTAAAAGACCATGGATCTAGTATAAGTCTCTCTCTGAACCTCAGAGTCCTTCTCTATAAAATGAGGTAATCAAATTTCATCACCATTTTCAACCTTTTCATATCGACACATTTTGAACATCAATTCCTTCCCCCACCAATGACAACTTCTTTGAGTCACTATAGACTGAGAAGATGTCTTTGGCTAAAACCGTAACATTCATCAACTGCAAGTCACTGTTTACTGTATCTAAAGGTAATCTTGAGACAATTATGAATGACAGGACTTCTCCTCTGGGATTGCTAATTAACACTTGAAAAGATTTGTACAGGCTGATAGGGAGATGGGAGCAGACATGCTGCTTTAAAGGCAGTTTTTCTAAAATTACAGATGCCTAAATTTATACCACAGATAGTGATAAAGGGACTGGCACTAAATTCACTAGATGGCAATCATCCGTTAATCTGTGTGTCTCTGTGGCTTGAGGCTGTCTTGTTCAATATTGTATTCTAGGAACTTAGTACATAGTTGATGCTCATTAAATATTTCTGGACTAATTAATAAAAGGAATCATGTGTTCCATAATGTTTTAAAATAAATTTTATCTTTTCTGACAATTAAGTCCATGCATACGTTTGAAAAAAGAATGGTTAACATAAGTGTAAGTGAATCACATTACATGGTTGGTTTATTGATGTTTGGATAGATTTTCATTACTTACAACTCACAGCCTTCAGGGATCTCTGGCCATGAGTCGGGATTACCGCACCAAAGAAACAGAGAAATCAGTCCTATAGTGCAAAAACTAGTCTAACACATTCCTTCTCATTTAGTTCAGAGTCTTTATTCCAACAGTATTGCTCACACAGGGAGTAAGCTATAATTGAGGAATTAAAAATATTATCCCCGCCTTCAACAAGTTTCTCACTAAGGTTAGCAATCAATCTATAAGTTTGTAAAATACTTCTGTGTAAACAAGACGAGTTCAAATCTCCAGGTGGGTCCCTGCTCTGGATAAAGTCTAAATGAATAAATGATTGAATCTATAGACTTTAAAACTGTGTGCTTTGTTTGGTTGTCTGATCAGATATTTAACTGTGTCATCGTCTATTTCTAATCCTCACTATGCATCAAAATCACCTCACCAAAACTTTAAAAATATAGGAGAGGTGCCTGGTCCATACTGGATTCTAATTCAATTGCTCAGATTGTAAGAGGGGGATGAAAAAGGCAAACAACGTCAGGACAATGTTATGAAAATCGTTTGATCTCATGGAATCTCTGGAAAGGTCTCTGGGACTCCTGGGGGGGTCTCTGGATCATACTTTGAGAACTGCTGGCCTAAGATAGGGGATACATATAAAGATGGCTTTCATGGATATAGAGTCTGCTAGCATCTCTTCACTGAGTACCTCTACAATGTTATAAAAATACCTATCTTGGAGGTAAAGCCAGAAATTAACTGTTGCCATTGTCTCCTCATGTGCCTTTAGAATGAATACCTGAAGCAAGCTATGTTTCCTTGAAGATAAGTGGTTGCATTTGGTTACCCAGATCAAGGTTTCAGAAAAATGTGATTAAAAAAAATGATATAAAGTCATGAGAGACAGTGAAGTCTTTAAGAGTGGAGGAGTTGTTTTGGAAGGATTTGAGTTAGTGCTACAGAGCAGATATCTTAATCAATCAGATATTTCCACAAGGTGTGTTGTGTGTGTGTGTGTATGTGCACATGTGTGCATGCTCTGTCATGGCCGCCTCTTTGGGTGTGATAAGTAGAACATAAGAGAGGAAACAGGAGGCCTAACTCAGGCTTTCAGGGCATTGATAATTTATTTCAGAAAAAGAATCTTAGAAACAAGTCTAAGTTGGCAAACAACTACATGTTACCTCTTGTGGGAAATTATGACATGTTAGAAGAATTCAGAGAAGAAAGAAAGGAGGAAGAATAATTGGGCAAGTCTTCACAGAAGAAATAAAGCTTTTCTAGGTATTTACAGAGGCATGAAAATGGGGAAGGGAAGGTATGAGGTCGGGGAGACAGGGGCATGGCCATCTCCAGAGTGGGTCTGAAGACCTCCTTCCTCGACAGAACACAATTATGTTCAGAAATGATCTTACAATAAAATGAGTAATAACAAAGACCAAAAAAGAAATGCAAACATAAAAAACTGTCTTTTATATATAATGAGGCCCATAATTATTATAAGACAAAAAAGAAGGAAAGGTCATGGATTAATATTTTAATTAAAGTATTTCTACAAAAGGCATAGAAAAGAAGCACTTTGAAAGGAGTGAGCTCCACAAGGGTTAGAGAAAGATTTGCACGTAAAGTTGCAGTAAGCCCAACCTTGTTTCTGTGCCCGTACCGTTCTTGTGTTAGCCTTCCTCATTTTGAATTTACAGTACCCTTGAAACACAAAAATATGTCGTGTTCTGGGGCTTAGAGACACAGACTGTGCTGGAAGCAAACTCAATTGATTCCAATCCTTATAAACTTACACTTTGTATTTGTCAAGATTCTCCAGAGAAACAGGACCAATAGGAGATTATTGAAAGTGAAAGTCACTCAGTTGTGTCCAACTCTTTGCGACCCTGTGGACTACACAGTCCATGGAATTCTCCAGGCCAGAATGAATACTGGAGTGGGTAGCCATTCCCTTCTACAGGGGATCTTCCCAACCCAGGGATCAAACCCAGGTCTCCCACATTGCAGGCGAATTCTTTACCAGCTGAGCCACCAGGGAAGCCCAAGAATACTGGAGTAGGAAGCCTATCCCTTCTTCAGTGGCTCTTCCTGACCCAGGAATCAAACCAGGGTCTCCTGCATTGAAGGTGGATTCTTTACCAGCTGGGCTACTAGGGAAGCCTGATTGTAATTATGGAGGCTGGGAATGCCCATGATCTGCCATCTGCAAGCTAGAGACCCAGACGTGCCAGTGGCTAATTTAAACCAAGTCCAAAGGCATGAGAACCAGGAGAGCTGATGACATAAATCCTAATCCAAGGGGAGTAGACAATGCGATGAGATGTTCCAGCTCAAGCTGAGGCAGAGAAAAGGGTTGAATTCCTCATTCTCTGCCTTTTGTTCCACTCAGGCCTTCATTGGATCAGATAATGCCTGCCTACACTGAAGAGGGTGATCTATTTTACTCAGTCCACTGATTTAAATACTAATATCACCCAGAAACACCCTCACATAGACATACCCAGAAATAATATTTAATTTGGGCACTTCATGGCCAGTCAAGCTGACACATAAAATTAACCAACACACACTTAATTATGTATAGCTGAGTCTGAAAGTATAGGGAGTCATATGACAAAACTGGGAGTTCCACAAATTAAATTCCAAGTATAAGACCATATTTATGAAAGAATAAGTCATAAATATGCTATTTTATTAAGACCCAACAGTCATTGCATCCATTGTTTAGAACTTAGATAACAAAAGAATTTCTAGAGACTATATTCCATTTAAAGTTATTATAAAGTATAATGAATATAAATAACAAATCACTATGTTGTACTCCTGAAAACAATATAATATTGTAAATCAACCATACTTCAATACAAAAAAATTTTAATTAAAAAAACAGTTTTCTAGGGAGGAATATTATATTCATTTAGAATTGTTTAGAACATGGGGGAAACAAAATACAGATCAACTTTTAGTCAGTTTTATTAATGTTTTTAAAACTTCCACAGACAACACACTCCTTATTTACTGCATCTGAGGCCAGGTGCACTTGTGGCCTCACCCAGGTTTACCACCAGAGGGGTGAACATCGAAGGGGAGAGTAGGAACGTGGGGTACAGGATGGGAAAATCCTGCTCTAGGCCCCACAAGAGCTCCCCCCATCTTTTTTCCCTTCAGTTCCTTCATGACTGTAACTGGGTTTCTGGTGGGAGGAAAGGAACCAGCGGCTATAGTGTGGGCACTGACTGTTCTTGGGGCAACTTTCCAGTGGAGGCTCAACAGACAACAACTATTCAGTCTGGGACAAAAGTCATTAATAAGCCCTCCAGAAGAATTCCCAGCTGCTGCCCCATGCTTTTGTTTATTATTTGCCTAGATTTTAAATTTTGGATATTTTCTGTATCAGCCCTTTATTACTTTCCTCAAGGGTCAATCCTACCTACCTTTCTCTAAGCAAACAACCCATGCTTACTTCCCGAGCAAATGACTACAAGGGGGATAAGAGCTCCCAAGCTTTATGGTCCTGTCTATTCCTTGTCCTGTGCTTCCCAGTTTTCCCTCAAGGAGAAGGGGATTGGCTGTGAAACCAAGCAGGACCCTTCTGGTTACAAAAGCCTCTCCATGTCCCCCATTTATTGTTTGCAGAAAAAGGATTTTCTCCCAGGTCTCCCCTGAGTTCCCAAGAGCAGACTCGAACAGATATAGTTACGGAAGAGAGGGAATTCATAAATAAAGGAAAAGCAATCAGGCAAGAAAAGTGATGATAGCTTAAACTATAGTTCAATGATAAAACAGAGTCCTAGTTCTTAATCAAGGGATAGATATAACAATCCGATGCATATCCTTGAGTTGTTCTGCAGAAAGTAAGACCCCCCCACCCCACCCCAATCAGACAGATGATGGTGACTACATGCTCACCATAAGTATATACACCCTAGACTAGTTGGAACAAGAAGGGTGATGATTAAGATTTCAGAAACATCACCATGTTACCTCACCACCAACCAATCAGAAGAAAGATCATGAGCTGCAAACCTTACCCCAAGGTTGCCTTCAAAAACAGAAATGGAGTACAGCCATATGAGTAAACAAGGATGTCACAGGCATCAGTGATTGGACCCTCAACAAGAGCTGGTGAGCCCTAAGGGCACACAGGAAGGAGAAGAACACCTGCCATCTGACAGCCATCAGACTGCAGCCACTCCCTATGGTGAGCCCCAGTGGAGCTCAGGATATGAACAACACAGGACACTGGCCAAGATAGCTGAGACACTTATGAAAGCAATGATTTCAGTGAGCCCAGGCTCTTACATTCTCTCATACAAAGAAAAGCACTAAATTCCTTAACTTGGGATATCTGGCTTCCTTCATTTAACAATAATCTTTTGACGTTCAGGCTACAAAACTTCTATATAACCTGGCTCTTCCCCTTGCTCTCTCAGAACAGCTCTCTCAGCGTGACTTGAGATGCTGTCTCTCAGGCTTGAAGTCCTAAAAATTCCCACTCTCAACTTTTAGGTTGTGACTATTTATTAAATCAACAAAACACCTTCCTTGAAAGCCATCAGGGAGTTTGGGTCTTTTGAGCATGAGTTGCCTATTTTCTTTGCTTGGTATCCTGCAAATAGACACCATATTTCCTTTTACCACAATACGGTGTCAGTAAATTAGATTGGCTTTGCTATGCTGCGGGTGAATGGACCCAAGTTCATTCAGTTCGGTTACAGTCAGATGTGATTTCTTAGTGTCATCCCTTGATGACCTTTCTTGTCTGGTGTTTCAGCTCTGTTGTGTTCCCTGGGCTATTAAGCCATCAATATCTCTTAGGGAATTAATAGGGTCTTCAGAGTCTCAGGTTGGCTCCCCATGTTTAACTGCTCCTAGGATAGACTGTGGGGATTTTCTATTAACTTGCTAAATATATCTGCTGTTTCTATCTTCTATATATAATTAGAGTCACTAGTTCAGACCAACAAAAATATTGAATAAAATTCAAAGTAAAGCTCTAACAAACCTTTGGAGAGCAACATTTCTAGTCCCTGAGCTCCCAGGCTGTTATTTCTCTAGCAGAGTAAATGGCATTCCTTTTATAGCTTCCTCATCACTCTAGAAACTTAAAAGTCCCTTGTCCTAGGCTGAATAGCTGAATTAGTGACACTAGATACCAGGGTTATGAAGGTAGAGACAAAAAGGTGTTTTTCCTAGAGGAAATGCTTTAAATACCACCCCTCCCCTTCAATAAAATAAAAGGAAACCAGGTGGTTCATTGTAAACAATGTATTTAGCCTTCATGTGAAATCTAAAAGAAGGGGAAGGAGTTTATCTGCCTCCAATGCAAGTGATTTATGCCTTTAGGACTTGCAAAAGGATCTGGGAAGAGTTGGAAGGCAATGAATCTATGTGGCAAGCATGCAGTGAAGAGCCCAAAATGATCCACATGTATAGTGTATAACATTGAAGGGGAGCACAATTTGTCACCCCAAAATATGCCACTTTGGCATGAAGATTATTTTGAGCTAAAGGCAATCAAATTCTAGCAGATTCAGGGAAAGCTCTTCACCTCCCCTCAACTGCCTACATTTACACTGGATGGGGGCCTATACCAGGAAAAGAGCTATAATCAGAGATACCTTTCTAACCTAAGAAATTTCTGTAACAGGGCAGCCTTTGTTTTCCAAACATTGCCTCTGCCATCCTGTGAACTGCCTTCCATCCCTTTGTACCTCAGACTCCTACCCCTTTCCTTAGCTCAGGATGTTATTTAAGCCTCAATTACCTGTCTGTCCTTTGGGTCTTATACTTTCTATGGGGCTCTTCGGCATACAAATATCTATTTTTCTCTGGTTAATCTATCTATGTCAGTATAATTATTAGACCAGCCAAAGAACCTTGAAGAAGGGAACATTTTTACATCCCTTCTATGTTATGAATAACTAGGTTTGTTTTGAGGTATGAACCCCTTTTATTACTTGTTTAGCCTTCTGATTATGTCTCTCATGCCACAGAGCTGCTGTGTGATAATGCGTGTGTGTGTGTGTGCTCAGTCGTTCAGTTGTGTCCAACTCTGCCACCTGCAGCCTGCCAGGCTCCTCTGTCCAAGGGATTCCCCAGGCTAAGAATACTGGAGTGGGCTGCCATTCCTCTCCAGGAGATCTGCCTAACCCAGGGATCGAATCCATGTCTCCTGCGTTTCCTGCATTGGCAGGTGTTTTCTTTACCACTGAGCCATCAGGGAAGCCCCGCTATGTGATGGATGTTCATCAGATCAAGGGCTACAAAAGTCAAGATTCAGGAATTTAGATTTGTTTGAATAATATCTATAGAGCAAATTGCTTTCTAGGTGAGCATTAGAATGAGGAGGAACTAATTTAACTGTCCAATTCTGGTATTTATGACTATTTATTCCAAACAGGGTCACTCAGAAGTTTTAAACATATTCCATGACTGAAAACTGAAATAAATGAACTCCAGGTAATTCTGTATGAAGGGGTATGCCAAACATTCTTTGAAACCTACAACTACTATCCCTCCCTATCTCCATACACTAGAGTCAGTTTTTGCCTAATTTTCTTCTGAAAGTAGTTGTCAGTTCCAAGCAAATATTCATATTTGTGATAAAAATTATCCTCGAAACTGTTAGAGAAAACACTAACTGAAACCACTTGCCCTGGCCAGGCAAGATAGTAGCCACTTGCACGAGTTATCTTAGAACAGGAGGTCCTGATAAGGAACATGGAACTAACAAGCTATAACCAACTGGAAGAATTTGGGAATGGTCAAAAGGAAGAGAGGCTACTCCAGTCCATATGCTCTCCCAGAATCCTTCTCACTGGAATCCATCTTGGCTGAGTGATGTGCATGCCACCAGGAAGGACCCTAAGTCAGAGTGATTGGCTAGAGAAAACCCAGAAACTAAGCCCATCACCATAAAACCCAAGACTGCAAGCTACATGGCAGAGCAGTTTTCCTGGGTTCCCCAACCCTGCTGCTCTTTGACTGGGCACCCCTTCCCAGTAAAGTCTCTTGCTTTGTCAGTATACATGCCTCCTTGGACAATTCATTTCTGAGTGTTAGACAAGAGCCCACTCTAATACCCTGGAAAGGGTCCCTCTTCCTGCAACAAAACCTTCTCTTTTATCCTTCAAAATTATCTCTTGCAGGCAATTTTTACCTGTATAAAATGGCATAAAACACTGTTAATACTAATTCTCAGTAAAATTCACGATAGAAAATGTATCATTGAGCACATTTGTAATATTAGAAACATAAAAATTGTGGTGACCCCCTCAGACTCCCATTGTTAGTATAAAGATGATTTTTAAATGAAAACATTTGAGCTACAGAAGATATAGAAAGAAATCTTATCTAAACTTCTTTTATCGGACTAAAGCAGAGCTTCCCCAAAATACAGCTGCTATTAACCTCCCTCTGAGGGACTTTTCTGCAAATTCAGCCACCATGGAGACTTGAGCGCCTCCTTCTATTTGCATCACAAAAGCCCAAAAGAACCTTCCATATTTTCAGACTAAAGCCCTAACACCCCTCCACCCCCACTCCCATGCCTGTTGTTAAGATGGTATCTGAACACTTATCTCCGGTATTTGGTAAGTTGCTGAGCAGCTCTCTAGTGCATGTGTAAATAAAGTTTTTCTTTCCTTCTGTTAGTCTGTCTGTTTTCAGTTAATTTGCAGGACCCAAACTGCAGGTCCCAAGTTTGAAAAGGAAAAATTTTCCTCCCACCAAGAGCAAAGGGAAGCTTTGAAAATAAAGTGAAAATGAAACTCACTCAGTTCAGTTCAGTTCAGTCGTTCAGTTGTGTCCGACTCTTTGCGACCCCATGGACTGCAACATGCCAGGCCTCCCTGTCCATCACCAACTCCCGGAGTTCACTCAAACTCATGTCCATTGAGTTGGTGATGCCATCCAACCATCTCGTCCTCTGTCATCCCCTTCTCCTCCTGCCCTCAATCTTTCCCAGCACCAGGGTCTTTTCAAATGAGTCAGCTATTTGCATCAGGTGGCCAAAGTATTGGAGTTTCAGCTTCAACATCAGTCCTTCCAATGAACACCCAGCACTGATTTCCTGTAGGATGGACTGGTTGGATCTCCTTGCAGTCCAGGGGACTCTCAAGAGTCTTCTCCAACACCACAGTTCAAAAGCATCGATTCTTTGGCGCTCAGCTTTCTTTATAGTCCAACTCTCACATCCATACCTGACTACTGGAAAAACCATAGCCTTGACTAGACGGACCTTTGTTGGCAAAGTAATGTCTTTTTAATATGCTGTCTAGGTTGGTCATAACTTTCCTTCCAAGGAGTAAGGGTCTTTTTATTTCATGGCTGCAGTCACCATCTGCAGTGATTTTGGAGCCCCCCAAAATAAAGTCTGCCATTGTTTCCACTGTTTCTCCATCTATTTGCCATGAAGTGATGGGATCAGATGCCATGATCCTTGTTTCTGCATGTTGAGCTTTAAACCAACTTTTTCACTCTCCTCTTCACTTTCATCAAGAGGCTCTTTAGTTCTTCTTCACTTTCTGCCATAAGGGTGGCATCATCTGCATATCTGAGGTTATTGATATTTCTCCTGGCAATTTTGATTCCAGCTTGTGCTTCACCCAGCCCAGCGTTTCTCATGATGTATTCTGCATATAAGTTAAATCAGCAGGGTGACAATATACAGCCTTGACGTACTCCTTTTCGTATTTGGAACCAGTCTGTTGTTCTATGTCCAGTTCTAACTGTTGCTTCCTGACCTGCATACAGATTTCTCAAGAGGCAGGTCAGGTGGTCTGGTATTCCCATCTCTTTCAGTCATGTCCAACTCTTTGCAACACCATAGACTGTAATCCATGGAATTCTCCAGGCCAGAATACTGGAGTGGTTAGACTTTTCCTTCTCCGGGGGATCTTCCCAATCCAGGAATCAAACCCAGGTCTCCTGCATTTCAGGCAGATTCTTTACCAGCTGAGCCACAGGTGAAGCCCAAGAATACTGGTGTGGGTAGCCTACCCCTTCTCCAGCAGATCTACCCAACCCAGGAACAGAACCAGGGTCTCCTGCATTACAGGCGGATTATTTACCAACTGAGCTATCAGGGAACACTTTTTGAAAATAAATAGGATATTATTTGATATTCCAGTGCATTTCATTCATGAAATTTCTGAATTCAAAAACGATAAAGTTAATAAGTGAATATTGAAACCATGAAGTACCCATGAAGGGCCTTCCTGGTGACAGACCCATCTGTGCTTCCCATTTCTTGTTTGTAGAAAAAGGCTTTGTCTCTTAGGCCTTCCCTGAGTTCCAAAGAGCAAACTCAGGCAGTTACTAATTAAGGAACTGAGGAAATACAGAAAAAAAACAAACAAAAACAGTCAACAAGAAAAGTAATGATAGCTTAAACAATAGTTCAATGATAAAACAGAGCCCTAATCTCTCCTCTAGGGATAGACATAACAGCCTGATGCATATCTTTGAGCTGTTCTGAAGAAACTAAGACCTTCATTCAGGTGGAGGGTGGTAGCAGCATGCTCACCACAAACACAAGGACCACAGACTCCTTGGAAGCAGAAGGTTGATGACAAAGATTTCCAAAACCCCACTCTATTACCTCATCACTGACCAATCAGAAGAAACTCCACGAGCTGATTACACATCCTGAAACTCTCACCTCTATCATTACCTTAAAAGTTCTTTCCTGAAAGTTACTGGGGAGTTCAAGCCTTTTGAGTATTAGCTGTCTACTCTCTTCACTTGGCACCCTGTAATAAATGCTGTACTTTCTTTCACCACAAGCCCATGACAGTAGATTGGATTTGCTATGCAGAGGCGAGCAGACTTAAGTTTGGTGGATAACTTAAGTGGATAATATTATTATTACCTTACTAGATGTATTAAGTGGTGTGGTTCCAGTGCACCAGGGACCTCAAAATACTTCCAGTGGACAGGAAGTTCATACAATTTCCTGGAAAGCAATTTTTCAATAAGTACCAAGAGCTTTAACCATGTATGTGTCTCTAGACATGAAAATTTCATTTCTAGACATCTAAGATAATAAGATATGTTCTCAAATATTTACTTAAAGAGCTACTCAACACAATATATATTTATTTTTCAAGGTCAAAACTTACTAACAACTTAAATGTCCAATAATAAAGAATCCCTAAATAAAATGTTAAGCAGTAAAATAAAGACAAAAAAATGGATATAATCTAAAGTTAGTTGGATATATATGTTTGGGAAGGCATTTAGGAGGAAATACATAATAAAAATTCTAACAGTTGTTTTCTCTAGCATGGAGAATTACGAGTGATTTGTTTCTTCTTAATAGAAGATAAAAAAATAAAAGGCCAAGCTTTGGTAAAAGACCCAACCAAAATATACCTGTCAACTAAAAAATTTGTCACAACCCGAAATCAGTGAGAGCTGTGGCATTTCTTGCCCACTGAGATGGCAGGAAATATTTCACCTCACATACCATAGTTACTTACGGACCCAGTTAGCAAACACCGTCTGGAGAGTTGAATCAAGGAACTGCAGGGACTTAAAGCTTTTTCAAAAATAAAAAAAAAAATAAAAATAAAGGGCACAGTACAGTTAACTAAAGGGGCTGTTTTATTTGAAGGGGATTCAGAATGAGCCTCCCCCCAAATGCACCGCTTTGGCATGCGGGTTATTTTGAGCTAAAGACAATTGAGACCTGCAGGCTCAAGAGAAACTTCTGCCTCTCCCTTAACTACTGAGAATAATTTCAATTGTCAGTCTTGCTCAGATTGAGAATCATTACCACAGATATATTTTATCTGAGCGACCCACCTATATAGCAAAGCAAACATCTAATTACCAAACATCTGTTCTTATTGTTCTGTGGATTGCCCTCTAGCACCCTTTGAAACCCTATGCCCCTCTCCCATTCCTTAGCACAGGATGGCAATATACACTTCATTTTACCCTTCTGTCTTTGAACCTCTCTTTATGTGGGTTCCTCCTATGTATGAAATTAAATTTGTTTTTCTCCTGTTAATCTGTCTCATGTCTATCTAATTATTAGACCAGCTGAAAGAACCTTTGAAGAGTAGAGGAAAATTCTCCCCAATATTATCAATATACAAACAAACTAGTTTACATTCATATTTGCCCAACACAATTTGAGTTCCCATTGTATACAAAATCCCATCAACGTCTTTTACTTTTCCTTCTCTTGTAAAGACAAAATTTTCATTCTTGAAATAAACTACAAGTTATCACAGAATGGGTTAAACATTAAAATGTTAAACCATACAGGGATGTGTTACAGAAGTTTCTGCTGCTAACCATAAAGATAACATTTTAGAAAGGAGAGGAAATACAATTAAAAATCCAACTCTCCAATTATCACACCATCTTTCTAATGTAGAAAGTGCTGGAAATAAAATCCCCAGCCTCTTAGTATACTGGTAAGGAAACTTAAATATTTATTATTTCTAATTTTAATATACAACTTAAAAAGATTGCCTGAGGAACTGCCTACTATCATAAATTTTTATCAACATAATTAATAACAGTAGCAGAGCCAGGAACTAGTAATGAGGCTGTAAACTTAATTAAGAGCAATAGTTACAAAGTGAGTCGCACTTTAATAGACTGAAGAATCACTTGAAAGCATTATGCTGCCGCTCAGATTCTGTGCTGTTTGCCCTGAGTAAAAAAAGCTCCCTGTCCAAATGAAGTCACTTCGGAGAGCCAAGAACCATATCAGAGCTGCATTTAAACATTAGACTTGCATTTAAAAATCCCCAAGGAATGAATTTCGGTAAATCTTTCCACTGGTTAACTCACAGTTGATTTGCCTGCTCACTGGTTTGCTGTCAATGAGAATAAAAGGTGATAAGCATCAGGGCTGGAGCTCTAACAGCATTAAGTGTAGAGGCAGAAAATCATACTAATAGGAAGAATTCCCTCAATCTAAAAACTCAAGATTCTGTGGAAATGCCAGTTTTACAGGGACATTGGAGATGGGGGCTAAAGTCACTATTAGGCTACATATTCCAGGGGTTTCCAAAGTAAGCAAAAAGCATATGTATAAAAAAAGATTTATATAAGAAAGTCCATAACTGCTTTATCATAATTACCTCAAACCAGATACAGGTCAGGTAACCATCATCAGATGAACGAATAAACAAATTGTGGTCTCTCCAACAGTGGGATACTACTCAGGACTAAAAAGGACACCAATTACTGATATATGCAAAAAAATGATGAATCTCAAAAATATGCAGAACAAAAGGCTTACACGAAATAGTGTGTAATCTACATAATTATCCCAAATAGTATACACTCAAGAAGAGGCAAAACTAATGCCTATTGAGAAAAATCAGAACACTGGTTACCTCTTTGTGAGGTATTACACAGGACTATGCATTTGTCAAAACTCACTGAACAGAAAATTTAAATTTGTGTATGTCATTGCACATAAGTTTTACCTAAATAAAAACCATAAATCAACATTAAATTCCAGATGATGCTGACATGTTTAGGGCCGACTATACCGATTTTTGCAACTTACTTTAAAATGTATCAAAAATAAGATGAATAGAGAAATGGACAGATGGATAGACAGTGACAAATATAGCAAAATGTTACTTGTGAAATATAGGTGGCAGGTACATGAGTACTCACTGTACAATTTCTTCAGATTTTCTGTTTGTTTGAAAAGCATCCTAATAAAATGTTGGGAGGGTTCATCACCACCCTCGCCTCCCTCTCATTTTGCCAAGCAATTTTAAGATATTAATAAAATGACAGTATGATACACAACAGCTATAAGAACACATTTTTTGATGTGTCATGAAAATTGTATTGTCTATAAATCTTGCTTGCTTTCTTTAATCATTGAAAAAGGTACAAAACTCTGGCAGTAAGTAGCTCCATTTGATTTGGAATAAGATATTATTGTAATGGCTTTTAAGAATCTTTAGAGAAAATAATCCTACTCTCTAATATAATAAATGCAGGATAATTTAGCATCTCTATATCAAAGGTTCATCCGGTATGAAGTACTGGATACGAATTAAAGTTCTGTGGCTTAGCCATAGAATAAAATATAGAGTATACACCTACATCCATTAACCAGTTATTAACAACTAGCAAATTAGCAGAGTATATTAGAGTCATACAATCCATCCCGGATTTGGGGTTACAAAAAGGCAACTCTTGGACAATTTCTTTTTCTTAGATATTAATGTCTGAAATGCAGATTTCTACCAGGTAAACAATGTCACCTTCGGATGTGACACTACAGATGAAAATACTTGAAACAAAAATGAAAAAGGAAGTAGAAATTGTGACTGATACATGATTCCAGCTATCATCTAAAAAATATTGTTTCCTTCTTCAGCATCAAAGTTTATTTCAATCATGCCCAAGAAAGGCCTTCAAGCTTCTTGTGTAACTGTGGTCACCAGCTCTAGTTCCCACCAGGCTAGCCTGGTGCTTTAGTAAGAGGAATACAGTGGGCTTCCCCAGTGGCTCAGCAGTAAAGAATCCACCTGCAATACAGAAAACACAGGAGAGATGGGTTCAATCCATGGATCGGGAAGATCGTCTGGAGGAGGGTGTGGCCACTCACTCCAGTATTCTTGCTTGGAGAATCCCATGGACAGAGGAACCTGGTGGGCTTCAGTCCATAGGGTCCCAAAGAGTTGGCTATGACTGAAGCGACTGAGCACACAGCACAGGAACACCAGTCCCCCTAGAAAATGCCCTGAGTCTTCACTTGACTTTCATTTGACCCAGGTTCTGTTAGATTTCCATCCCTTCCACTGCCCCACCAGAGGCTGGGGTGTAGTTTTACGTCTTCAGGGCTTCCCAGGTGATGCTAGTGATTAAGAACCCAGCTGCCAATGCAGGAGACATGAAAGATAGATGTTTGATCCCTGGTTCGGGAAGAACCCCTGGAGAAGGGCATGGCAACCCATTCTCGTATTCTTGCCTGGAGAATCCCGTGGACAGAGGACCAGGTGGGCTGTGTTCATGGGGTCACAAGGAATTGGACACAACTAACTCAGGTGACTTAGCGCACATGCATGCACCATTTCTCCAGAGCCAGACAGACCTGGAATCGTGTGTCTGATCATTCATCCGCCCAAAACATATTTATTTTGCCTGCACCTACATGGTGCCCTGCACTGTTACAGGTGCTGGGAACATAATAGTGAATAAAACAGAGATCCCACTGCAGTGGAGCTTTCAGTCAAATTAGAGAAACTGACAATAAACAAGCAACTAAATGCCTACTACATAGGATGGCATTGTAGTTGGCATGGCCTAGTTTACTCAGCTCTAAGATGGGGAATCGGAGAAGGCAATGGCACCCCACTCCAGTACTCTTGCCTGGAAAATCCCATGGATGGAGGAGCCTGGTAGGCTGCAGTCCATGGGGTCGCTAAGAGTCAGACATGACTGAGCAACTTCACTTTCACTTTTCTCTTTAATGCATTGGAGAAGGAAATGGCAACCCACTCCAGTGTTCTTGCCTGGAGAATCCCAGGGACGGGGGAGCCTGGTGGGCTGCCGGCTATGGGGTCGCACAGAGTCGTACATGACTGAAGCGACTTAGCAGCAGCAGCATCAAGATGGGGAATATAATACCTTCTTTCCAGTGGAAGGTAAGGGTGACAATATGATGCTTTCCCACTTTTCTTATCCTTCCCCACAAATCTGGAAATGGAATAATAACGTCTTACAGCCATAAAACAAAAATAATGGACTAAAACAGTAATATGCAAAGACATCACAAAGAGAAAACATACTCTTAAAGTAAGATGACAACTCGATTTAAGAGCCAGTATTAAAATATCTAAAGAAAGCCTGTATTAGCTCAATTAGATGCCAACCAGTGTTGGAGGTACTGAAAGCAGAGACTGAGAGGCTGGACGTCCCCTCACCATGGGAGTAGCTGTAACATTCAGCCTCAGACTCTCACAGGTCTATGGCCCAGCCTGTAAGATCTCCTACCTCATCCAACCTTGGCTGCTTCATGCTCAAAAGTTAACCTGATCTTAAGTTGTGTTCTCATATAACCTTGCCTTTGGAGAAGGTGCTCTGATCAGAGAACACATGTGTCTTGTTCTCAGGGTTATTTTCTTTATCACTGTAAGATAAGTGGCTAACAGTCCTGTTTTTATTTTAAATTTATTTCTGGTTGTGCTGGGTCTTCCTCAATGTGCATGGGCTTTCTCTACTTGCGGTGAGCAGGGGCTGCTCTCTAGTTGCGGTGCATGGGCTTCTCAGTGCAGTGGCTTCTCTTGTGCAGCACAGGTTCTAGGCACATGGGCTTCAGTAGTTGCAGCTCGTGGGCTCTAGAGTGCAGGCTTAGTAGTATGGTGCATGGGTTTAGTGGCTCTCAGGCATGTGGAAGCTTCCCAGACCAGGGATCAAATCCGTGTCCCTTGCACTGGCAGGTAGATTCTTACCCAGCACACCACCAGGAAGTCCTGTTTTCATATATGAGTTCTTTATGAGTCAAGATAGTGTGTCAGTCTCCTAAACATCCATTCATCTCTGGTTACATACCAGAATTTTGAACCTACCCAGTAGAGATCCAGATCTCAGAAAATGATTACCCTTTAGAGGTACAGTCATTGTGTGGGGTCCTGTCAGGGGGCCAGCCTGCTTTAACTGCTTGCCTAACTCAAAGTGCAAAATTGAGTGGGGAAATTAAGAGCGGTGTATGCTAAGTGCTTATCAACACAGGAGCATAACAGGTGCTCAATAAAATATACAAGCCACACAGCACTATCAGGATTCAGCTCGCAGTCTTTCTAGACAGAGAACTTTGCTGTCAAGCAAACCACAATCATGCCTCTCCATTCCCTTAACCAACCCTAAGCACAGCCGCTACCTGTGAATGCTGGGGTTGAAATCCTGCCTACGGACACTCAGGAAAGATGTCTAGCTGCCACATGTCTCACACCATCACTGCAAAAAGCCATGGTCCTGGAGATGTGCTTGTCTCCCACAGAGCCCAGATTAACTGATGCTCTTATCACAGGCAGAGAGGCTCATTGTGCTCCCCCCAACTTTAGCCTCTGGTCTGTCTCACACAAGCCCGTGACCCTCTCCCTTCCAGCTCACTGTAAAACCGGAGGTAGGCACCACGCTGTCCCTTCTCTCTCTCTAAGGGCTCATACAGAAACAGACCTGCCTAGCATGCACTAAGAAACGTTGTTTAGTTGCTCAGTTGTGTCTGACTCTGTGCGACTCCATGGACTGTATCCCGCCAGGCTCCTCTGTCTATGGGATTTCCCCAGCAAGACACTGGAGTGGGTTACCCTTTCCTTCTTCAAAGGATCTTCCCAACCCAGGGATCAAACCTGTGTCTCCTGCATTGGTAGGTGGATTCTGTACCACTGAGCTACTACCCAGTTACTGAACACAGTATTATAAGAACTGTGCTCATTTCAAGGACACAAAGGATCAACCCAGATCCTTTGATGTGTATTTAAACTGAAGTGACGATTCATAGGCAGAGATTGTGGGAGCTGCTGATCTCAATTCATTTTTAATATAGTTTCCACATTGATATACAGTTTTTAAAGTTCCACAGTCCTTGCAGTCCATAAATAATTGACCCACCTGAGAACTGCCTGTGCTCTATCCTCACGGAGATAAATCCTGAGACAGCATGTGATAGCCAGAGAGTCTCTGATGCAAAAGGTCAAGTGGCAAATAAAATTTATCTGGCTTAGCCCTCAAGAAATGCTTGAGCTTCCATCTTCTATATTCCTTCCCAGAAGTCCTCTACTTTATAGTTTACATACCTTCAATGACAAGGAACTCACTTCTCTACAAACATAAGGGCAAAGATATTGGCATTGAAAATAGAAAGGTTGGGACCTGAAGTGTGATGGTATGAAGGGTTTGCCTACTATGGATAAAGGCCTCTTTGGGTTGAGTTCCTCTCTGCTAATTCCATCCAGGATGGATTCAGGCCTTCATACCACCCCAGGCCACAGCTCATTCAAAAGTTATGCACCCCAGGAGCTATCTCATCACTCCTCACACCCCCTCGGACCACACACTTACCCCTCATGGGCACCCATGTTCTGTTCGGTGCCCCAGGAAATGTGGAGGCTGCACACAGTCAGCCTCCGTCTCGCCAGGACCTCTAAGTGCAGTTGCTCCACTGTCTGCAGCCTCAGCTTCCACTCCACCACTGGCTTCTCAAGGCCCCTCATCACTTCCTCCCTGCTTGAATCTTTCCCCCTCCACTCATCTCCCTCTGATACCTCCTGCCCCATCATATCTGCTGAAACCCTTGACCTGTGGTCAGTAAAGTCCTTGGCCTTCTTCCATCTTTCACAGGACACTTCTTCCACCTTCTGGCCTCAACCCAGACCTGCCAAACCTTCCCTGAGGACACTACTTCCGTGTCACCTCTCAGGCGGAAGGTGCCCATTCTCTCACATTCTAGGTGATGCAGGCCCAGAGGAGCATGTGTTTTCTTGGTTCTTATATGTACCATTTCCTGATCAACAGCCTTGAGATCTCTATTTGGCAAAACTAATACAATTATGTAAAGTTTAAAAATAAAATTAAAAAAAAAAAAAAAAAAGAAACCTGAAGGGAGAAAGGAAGAGAATGAATCACGAGGATATTAGGAAGCAAATGTTCCAGGGAAAGAAAGCAATGTATGCAAAGGTCCTCAGTCAAGAGCCTACCTAACATTCAGCTAAACCTAGTCTTTATGCCCCTCTGCAGCTGTCTGCTCCCACCCTCTTAGTCCTACTCCCTGACTCAGGGAGGACTCTGAAACCTGGACCATGGTCCTGCTCCCCACCCCTACCTGTTCTGCCCCCAAGGTCTGTACCAACATTGAAGACCCCTCCCACCGCCTCCTGCTCTCCCCCACAATAAATGCCTTTCTAAGGTCCTGGGCCACCTTGATCTTTGCCAGCAAGCACTTCAGTAATACATCCCTTTGGTCACAAGCCAGCCTTGTTCACACCAGGTACTGCTTTCAGATCATAAATTCGTCTTGCCTGGATTATGGTAACAGTGTCCTAACTGGTTTTCTTCTACCTTTGTCCCTTTATTGTCCAGTCCTCACGATGTCTCCAAAATGACCCCCATAAAAGGTAAGTCAGATGACTTCATTTCTCTGCTCAAAACTCTCCACTGGATGTACACCTCACTGAGAGTGAGCACCAGAGAATTTATGATGACCTACCACACCCAACTTGACCTGTCCTGGTGCCTCCTATCTTGTTTTTTTTTTAAGAAGAAAATTGGCTTGTAATTTCAAAAGGTTTTGGGATTTGATCTTTTTAGCTTATGAAAATAAGAATTAAAATAGAAAATAATAAAAGTTGAAATAGGTCATTCTGAGTACAGATTGACCCAGAGTGGTCAGTCACTCCGATTATAGCAGGCCTGTGTGGACACATAGGGCTTTTGCCTTTAGACAACAACAGATGAAGTTGCCCACTGCTCCTGGGTCAGCATAGGGGAAGCACCTTCTCCTCCTGGATCATCTTCCACCATTCTCTCCTCCTTACAGGGAGGAACAGGCTCCTGCCTCAGGGCTTCTTTCCCTGAACACCCTCTCCTTTCAGTTCTTCAGGTTCCTATTTAAACATCACTTTATTAGAAAGCTTTCCTTATGATTATATCATTCCAATTCTTGCCCTGCCTGGCCACATTGCTCTATTTTGTCTAATCACTTTATTTTACTTCATAGCACATGTACCACTAGACCAGCAGCTATTTTATTTGTTAAAATTATTTATTAGCTGATGCTTCTTCCCACCAATGGAACATAAGCCCCATGAGGGCACAGAGACTTTGCCTGTTCACTTCTGTATCTCCAGCACCTAAAACAGTGCTCACCAACCATGGTTATTGAATCACTGTGGGAAGAATAAAGAAACTCCATTGTACCACACTCACTCTCTTACCTCCAATAAATCTGCTTTTTGACTTTTATCAGTCAGTTCAGTTCAGTTCAGTTGCTCAGTTGTGTCCAACTCTTTGTGACCCCATGAATCGCAGCATGCCAGGCCTCCCTGTCCATCATCATCTCCCGGAGTTCACCCAAACTCATGTCCATCAAGTCGGTGATGCCATCCAACCATCTCATCCTCTGTCATCCCCTTCTCCTCCTGTCCCCAATCTCTCCCAGCATCAGAGTCTTTTCCAATGAGTCAACTCTTCGCATGAGGTGGCCAAAGTACTGGAGTTTCAGCTTTAGTATCAGTCCTTCCAATGAACACCCAGGACTGATCTCCTTCAGAATGGACTGGTTGGATCTCCTTGTAGTCCAAGGGACTCGCAAGAGTCTTCTTCAGCACCACAGTTCAAAAGCATCATTTCTTTGGCGCTCTTCACAGCTTTCTTCACAGTCCAACTCTCACATCCATACATGACCACTGGAAAAACCAAAGCCTTGACTAGACGGACCTTTGTTCGCAAAGTAATGTCTCTGGTCTTCAATATGCTATCTAGGTTGGTCATAACTTTCCTTTTTGACTTTATAGAAACTATCAATTCCTTGATAGTTAAATGAAACCACAATAATGCTAACAATTCAAAATTAATCTGGTTAATCTAGTTAATTAATTAATTAATCTAATTAATCTAGTTCAGTGACCAACATTATTTATTTCATGCATTATTTATTTTAACCTATGTGGTTGATATTCTTATTATTGACACTTTATAGTTGGGAAGTAACTTCTCAGTGCAGCCTTGGCCCCGAGGGGCATAGCTCCACCATTCTTCAACAGCATCTTCTGCATCATCTGCCCTGTAGCCTTCAGTATTCTTACCCTGACAGTTCCCTCATCTTGTACTTAACAGTTCACCTCTACTCCTATATGCTGGACACTTAGCTCTGCTGAACTGAAGAGGAAAAAAATAATTGAATACCATGCAAGTTCGTTTGCAGAGCTTGTAGTTTCTGTGAGATGTGCTTTTCCGTGCCATTATGACTAGGCTAAGGTACCCAGTTATTCAATCAAGCAATAACCTAGCTGTTGCTGTGAGGTATTTTGTAGATGTGTCTGTCAGCAACAGCTAGCTGACTTTAAGTCAAGCAGATTGTTCTCAATAATGCTAGTGGATTGTAGCATCTGCCTGTGTCTAAGAGTTTCCACCCTGGACGTCTGCTCTACAGATACAGTTTCCACAACCGAGTAAACCGACTCCTTGAAGTAATTCTCTTTCTATAGATGTGTGTGTACATATATGTGTTTGTGATTACACAGACATATTTTGTACATCCATCCTATTTGTTCTGTTTTTCCAGAGGACCCTAACTTGCCTCCACCTCAAATCGCATTGGGTCTTCCACATGTCTCAGCAATTCTTTTCACTGTCCTGAATCCATTACATCTCTCAACACCCTTCAAACCTTCAACTAGCTCTTCACGCTCCCCACTCTGTTCTACTCTCTTTCAGTAGGAGATGCTGTTTTCTATTTCACAAAGATAATTATAGCTATTGGATTTGAACTCCTCACAACTCCAACTTCACACATATGAACATCTCTCTGCTTGTAGTCATCATTGTCTTTTTCTCCCAACACTGACCATAATTCCTGGAGGGGACAGCTATCAGTACCAGGTGACATCCCCTCTCTCCTCACCTAGAGAGAAGCCACCTAATGCAAGTGGAACATTGTTCTGCCCAGTCCAGCATTATCCCTTCCTTTGGAAGAATCATTTCTCCTTTTCCATTTGGTTGTCAGCTGCCAACATGATACCCCAATCCCATGACCATCAGATAATGAGTAGCTCATTTTATCATAGGTAGAAAACAAGAAGTTCATGTTATCATGAGTAGATGATAAAGAGTTGAGTACTTCATAATATACTCCATGCCCCTGAACAAGTGATTGGTCCATGGGATTGGCATAGGATGTAACCTAGGTCAAACAGAACTCTTCCCCAGTAGGGTTTTATACTGATGGTGGAGGTACAAATCTTAGCCCTCACACAAACCTCTGAGCTGTAAGGATATGAATCGGGATCCACCAGTGACCATATGAAGACCATGAGTTCAACACACAGGGAAAAGGGGAGAGGGAAACAGTCCTGATCATACTGTTTGAGTCCCAGAAGTCTCAGAAAGGAGCCGTATTCCCAAACTTCCCAGATCATTAAGCGAATACAATACACTTCATGTTTTAAGTTAATCTGACCCATGGGTCTGTCACTGGCATACCAAAGTGCTAACTACCATAGGAACAGGTTTTTTGGAAATGTGGAACAAGGACCTAAGAGATTCTGTTCGTCATCTGGGAGAGCCAGAGCCAGCATCAATGCCCTGCCATACCACATGTTTACCAACATGATAAAGAGCTATGCTGTGACTGCTGTCCTTCCAAGCACAGACCCGAGGGTGGCTCTGGGAGTCACCAGCATACAAAGGCCAGTGCCAGTCTCTGGGGACAGAGGGACACTAATGACCACAAAATGATGTGATTTTCCACACCAGGGTTAAGATCTACTCCACCAAGAGAGCATAGGGATAGGAAGCACTGGATAGGGAGGGTGTGGGGAGATTAGTGAAGTGACTATTTTAATTTTTATTTAAAAGTGAAAGTATATGGGACTTCCCTAGTGGTTAAGGCTCCACACTTTCAATGCAGGGGATGCAGGTTCAATCCCTGGTGGAGAAACTAAGATCCCATATGCTGCGTGGTGTGGCCAAAAAAACTTTAAGATAATAACTAAATAAATATGAAAGTATATGGGTGTTTTGACTCAAAATTGCCCAAAGATAAAAACATTTTTAGGAGGGTTTATTTTACTGTGGTTTTGCAAGGTGTTAACACTATCATTCACAGATAATGGGTTATGGATACAAAGGTCTCTCTGTATTATTTCCTACAAATGTATCTACAAATGTTTTCTTTACGTCTTTGGTCTCACAAGGAAGGAAGAGACAACAGGAGCAACCATAGAAGAAGAGTAGAAAGAGTAGGAAAACATCTTAAATTTCCATCTCATTTTAATGGCACCAACAGCAATCAAGTTAGCCCAGCTGGAATCTTGGAAGTCTTTGTCTTTTTCCTTTCCTATGCTATCTCTTTGCTCTGTCTCCAATCCTATCGATTCTGCTTCTAGCATCTCCGTGAACTCAGTTCCACTGCTGCTATTGCCACAACTTCCTTGTTGATGTCCCTCCAACCTCACCTTGCTCTATTTCTACTGAATACAAGCATTGTCTTTCTCAAATAAAAATCTTATGGCACTTCTCTGATTAAAATCTGCCAGTGGCTCCCTACTAACAACAGGAGGAAGAACACATTATTAACATAGCAACCTATCTTTGTATGTTTATATTCATCCTCAGTTACTTGATGTATTCTGTCTTTCTGGCTCCCCTAGGGACTCCTCCTTATCTAGCGAGATTCAGTTCAAACACCTCTTCCACCATTTGGCTTTCCTGGCCCCCTCCTACTAAGTTAGGTGCTCTCTCTAATCCCAGGATACCTCTGTCTTTATAATTATTGGTGTATGAACTGATTTTCCCTCCTCTCCAGGGAAGTACCTGGAACACTCTTGTGCTTATGAATAGTTTGAAGAATGGTTGGTATTGGGAAGAGACTCAAGCTTTTTAAGGTCACTGACAACCAAAGTGCCAGGAGTTTGGTGAGCACCTTAATTCACTTTTTTTTTTTCATTATAATATTATAAACCAGGGTATTTTTCAAACTGGAAGCATCTAATTTTACTATAAAAATAAGATGAGAAATAGGATTCACTCTACAGAAGTTTTCCTTTATGTCAATTCACTTGAACAGATGCAATCCAACATTAATGTCAAACAACAGCTTCATAGTTTAAGTTGCTTGACAAACACAATTGCAAGAATCAATCCCTTTGAAAGAAATGATGCATATCTAGTGGAGAGCAGTAGACGGAGGTTGTGTACATATTTGCTTGGTCTGATTTATCGGGTGTCCTCTTCAGTAGTTCTCAGACTTTAAAGCATATGGGAGTCACCTGAGGCTCTTACTGATGAAGACTCAGATTCAGGAGGGGTGGGGTGGGACCCCTTCTAACAAGCTCTTAGGTGTTGCTGATGCCATGGTCCACGGACCACATTTTAAGAGCCTCTACAGTGCTTACGTGATAAAAATGTTAGTTCCAGGCCCCCCAAACATGACGTCAAGCCATGGCGTCATGGCTTGAAAAGTTTCCCTTTCCTCCCATAGACCATGTAGACACATCCACTTAGGTGTCATGGTTTAGCTCATTAGAAGATAGACGAAATCATATTCTTGCTCTGGTACACTTAGATACGACATCTAAAGTTTAAAACTTTACCATCTGACATGAAATGCTAAACAAGAACATACCAATTAAAATGCTCCTTTCTTTAAAAAATACCACATTTGAAGGCCAATTTATAACTTGCTTTAGAAACTGCTAAATGCCTAATTAAAAATGATTTCAGTGACATTTTCAGCTTTTTATTTTTTCCTTTGAAATTTCAGAGACAGAGGCTGATTACTTTCATGAGAGGGGTGGGCATTGGTTATAGATTTGAACTTTTACTTATTCTTAGCTTTCCAGAATAAAGTGAAAATTACATCTAAACAACCCTTGACTCTGAGGAATTCTTTTTTTAAGCAAGAAAATTGGATTCTATTCTACAAAGCACTTGTTTCTTCAGAGACTTCAAGATGAGCCATAACAGTAGCAAGAATCCTAAATTTTAATGGCTATAAGCTCCGAAAGCTACTAGAAAATCCAATTTACAGAATGAGCCTAAGTGTTCATTAACAGGCACTTTCATTAAATAAAGTATATGCATAAATATTACAGAATACCAGCAGTCAGTAAACATAATAAAATAGATGTATCTATTTATATAGATAGATAAGATATATTAAGGGAATAAATCAGATTTGATCACACTAAATATAGTATGATCCTATTTTTGGGAAAAAAAAAAAATATATGCTAGAGTAACACACTCCAAATAATATTTGGTGGTTTTGGCAGTGGTGTTATAGAAGACTTGATTTTTCTTTTTTTCTGAAGTGAATAGTCTTTTAAAATTTTGATTTATAATGGGCCCAGACTAAGCTATGGGCCATTTTCACATATCCCTAGACTAAACTCTGAGATTGAAAAACCCAGATGCTAGAAAACACCATCTTCATTTATGGTAATAAAATACAAATACAGAGGTTAAAACTGACAAAGAGCCCAAGGTCCTCAATGGGGAGGACAAAGTGCATCAAACCTGCCTTTAAAAGTGGTTTCCACCGGGCCTTGATTAGCTAATAGGGGAAATATCTGGACCATGCCACCCAAGATGGGTTAAGTTCCTTCTATTCCTGTGGCATAACAATTATTTTTTGTGGCAATTCCAAAGATTTGAAGGTCTGGGTTAGGCCTTGTTGCTGTTGTTTAGTTGCTAAATGGTGTTCGACTCTTTGTGTAGCCAGCCAGGCTGCTCTTGTCCGTGGGATTTTCCAGGCAAGAATACTGGAGTGGGGAGAAGGTTCCTCAATACTTTCTTACAAAATGCTCTGATGTTTTTGTTGCATCTGATTTGCCTCTCTGTCTCTTCTTGCAGGCATCATCTCAATCTTTAGTTAGCCCGGAAACAATATTATTATTAACCACACAGATTCCTGGACCTTATCCCCAGTAGCCCGGACTGTGGCCCAAGGGCTGGCAGTGTTGTTTTTTCTTTTTTTGTACAAACTTCCCAAATGATCCTGATGCAAATGGTCTTCCTACTATATCTAGGGAAAACCTGGCCTAATGTAAGCCTTTGTTCGATTGCAAAACTCCCTTCTGGGTGGGATGAAGCAATTACCCTCTCCCTCTGGTGTAAACTACCTTCCTTCCTGACTCTGGAAGATCTGGCTTTCCAAATTATCCCCTTCTATTACTACTAGATTGGGTAGTGTCACCTTTTCTCAGCTGTTCCAGTTAAACCTCCTAGACTCTACCTGCAGGAATATGGCTTTTAAATAGATCACACCACCCTGAACCACAACTGATACGTGTTCTAAGCAGAGACACCACTTAACACACTCATTAGAAGCTGAACACAAACAGATTTCTTCTTATCACTGACAGGGACTAATGACCATAGTGAATGAACACTTTAATTTAATCTATTAGGGGTGACAACCAGAATTGTGATCAAGACCCAACTAATGAATCTGCTAATTGAGCTTTGCAGCTACATTACAGTTTGGTTTTAGATCATTACAAGAATCTCTTTAAGAGATGAGTTATCTGCAAGATGTTAAAACCAGAAGGCTAAGTTTCTTTGCTGTTCTCTTACTGCCTTCCATAGTAAAAACTGGGAAGAAAATCCCAGAGTTTTCCTTTTTAGGGTTCACAGACTGATCATTTGTTTCTCAAGCTCGTCATGAAGACTAATGAGAAATTTTCATCAACAAATCTGAACTCTTGAAGGGAATGTCTTCATAGAATTCTAAGCAGCTTTAATTAGCATGCAGTAAGACCTCATTAATTTGGATTCCACAAACACAGAATTTGTTATAATTGGTTTTAAAAAATTACAATAAATTTGAACTTCTGTGGAAAGCTGTATTAAGAAAATTAATGAGATAAATAAAACTGCTCAGGAAATATTTAACCTTAATGAGTACTCAGTTTTGGAACTGAAAGGAAACTTGAAGATCATTTTATTGAGGTGATTCATTCACAGCTGCACAGTGCATATTAAATCAATTAGCACTTAAGGCTCTTCTCTTCCAGTCCAGAACTCCCTTCATCCTATTGATTACTATTGCTAAGATCACTATTAGTCAGATGTGTATCTTTTTTTTTTTTTTAAGGTGTTCTTTTTTTTTTTTTTTCACAGTCTTAGTGTATCTTTTAAACTCAATGAATATTAGCCAGTTACCTATAGCCCAATTTTTTTTTTTTTTTTTTTGCTGGGTTCTGGTTACAGAATCAATCTTTTTTTTTCTTTTCAAACTCACTTTACATTTCTGTGATTTCTTTAAACCTGGTTATATCTTCCAAGAACCTGTAAACTGAATTTCAGCTGATCAAAGTGATTCCATTTTACAGTGGTGAAGATCCTGGACTCATCCTGACTCTATGAAGACCAAAACTGGATCTGTCCCACCCTATACTGCATATTGGGTTCTCTTGGAGACAGAGCAAACGTCCTGCTGAAATCTGTCACAAAGAGAATGGAACGCACATGGCACTCATGACAGTTTTAAGGGTTCAAGGAGAGGCTGAGGACATAGCAGAAGGAGGCCCCAGGAGGCAAGCGAGCTGGATGCCCAGATGGCTCAGAACATGCCATTTAACTGGACAATTCCCTGGTCTGGGATCCGGCCCTACCTCCCAGCTTCAAGACCTGGTTTATTACAGGTAGACTAGATCCATACCTTAGAGGTGGGGATGAAGGACTCCCTTTAACTAAGCTCAGAGATGCTAATTGATGAAATCTTGTATTTGAATGTATTAACCCAGTCAGACCACATGGCTCAGATAAGCAGCGCCAATCACTCTGTTATAAATTACACAGGAGTCAAATCTAACCGGCAGATCAGTAGATTAAGAATAATTAGTAATAAATTTTAAAGGCTTATCTACAATAGAGATGGAGCAGACATGCTCCCTGCCTACTTCACACCCAAACTTCCCTTTCTTTCTCCTGTACTTACCCCATGGAGCTGCAAACAAGTTGGTTTAAAGGGATTGACCCCACCTCCAAAGGTGAGTCCTTACTGAACTAAACCAATTAGCACACAGCACCTCTCTTGCCAAAGTAATTGGAGATAGGGTTGATGTGCGACTGAAGTTGACCCAATCAGTGAAGCTAAGGGGTTTTTCCTTTTTTATGGAGGAAATAGATGCTTTCTATCTGGTGCACTAGCTATTCATGATTGTGTTTGGCTAGATGTAAAAGTAAAGTCAACTAAATGATTTAAACAAATTCGGTTTATTTTTCCATTTTATTAAGTAATCAAGAAGAAAAGTTGAAAGTAACCACTGTGAATTGTTCAGGGGCTTAAAAAGGTCAGTTCTAAAGTCTTAGCCATTCTCCCTGCCTTTCCCTCATGAGGATAAGATGACTTTTACAGCTTCAGACATTATGACCATCTCCAGGGAATAAAGAGAAAGGTACAAGAAGAAAGGGCAGCACTTTGGGAAGCAAAACTTTTAAAGAAATAATCAGCAGACTTACACTTGTGTCTCTTTCGCTATGTCACTTAATCATCTCTAGATGCTAAGAAGTTTGGGGAATGTAGTATTTCAGCTGAGTTGTTAAAAAACAGGTGTTCCAGTTAATTACAAAGGAAATTAAAGTGTGTGATGGATAACACTATAAAGATTTTTGCGTATATGAAATGAAAAATCTTATAATTTTTGGCATGTAAAAATTATAAGAGTAGCAATGATAGAAGAAATGCTTTTCTTCCAAGTTATGAGTTTACAATTAACTCTCTGTGACACTTTTATGTTGGATTTCAGTTAGACAAATCGAAGCAAATGAAGAGGATCATAGGAGTGGGTAATGAGGAATCAATATTCTCTTATAGGAAATTCCTTGGTGGTCTAGTGGTTAAGTCTTGTTGCTTTCACTGCTATGGGCCTGAGTTTGATTTGTGCTTGGGGAACTAAGATCCCACAAGTTGTGTGGCATAGCCAAAAAAAAAAAAAGAAAAGAAAATCTTCTTATAGGGTCTTCAGGTGTGGGTGAGCTATGAGTTATCTGAATCCTCCCCAAAGTCTCCATTTCCCTTTACAAGGTCACATTCTCTTCATCCCAATGTTTTAATTTTCACTTGAGGAACCAGCAAGTCTGTGAATTCAGCCCATGTTGTAATACAACAAACCACAAGAGGAATCAAAGAGCCTCTTAATGAGGATGAAAGAGGAGAGTGAAAACGCTGGCTTAAAACTCAACATTCAAAAAACAAGGTCATGGCATCCAGTCCCATCACTTCATGGCAAATAGAAGTGGAAAAAGTGGAAGCAGAGACAGATTTTCTTTCCTTGGGCTTCAAAATTATTGCGGATGGTGACTGCAGCCATGAAATTCAAAGATGCTTGCTCCTTGGAAGGAAAGCTATGACAACCTAGAGAGCATATTAAAAAGCAGAGACTTTGTCAACAAAGGTCCATATAGTTAAAGCTATGCTTTTTCCAGTAGTCATTCCTTGGTGGTGCATATGGTAAAGAATATGCCTACAATGCAGGAGATCCAGGTTCCATCCCTGGGTCAGGAAGATCCTCTGGAGAAGGGAATGGCTACCGACTCCAGCATTCTTGCCTCGAGAATTCCATGGACAAAGGAGAGTGGCAGGCTACAGGGGTCACAAACAGTCAGACTTGACTGACTAACACTTTCACATTTTCACAGGTATGGATGTAAGAGTTAGACCTTAAAGAAGGCTGAGTGCCAAGGAATTGATGTTTTTAGTTTGGTGGTGCTGGAGAAGACTCTTAAGAGTCCCTTGGACTGCAAGGAGATCAAACCAGTCAATCCTAAAGGAAATCAACCCTGAATATTCATTGGAAGGACTGATGCTGAAGCTCTAATACTTTGATCACCTGATGTGAAGAGCTGACTCATTGGAAAAGACCCTGATGCTGGGAAAGATTGAGGGCAGGAGAAGGGAGTAGCAGAGGATGAGATGGTTGGATGGCATCACCAACCCAATGGACATGAGTTTGAGTAAACTCTGGGAGATAGTGAAGGACAGGGAAGCCTGGTGTGCTGCAATCCATGGGGTCGCAAAGAGTCAGACATGACTTAGCAACTGAACAACAATAGGATCAGAGCATATATTTGATACTCGGCTTTATCAATTCAGTGGCTATAAGAGATGATATTCTTTTAAGTCAGACCTAGAAACTGCCTCATTTTCTGAGTCGACAATGAGGCAAGAATTGAAAACCTGTTTTCTTTTTCTAAGCTCTCTAGCCCAATTATATGTAAGTAGTACAACCAGATTTCTTTAGAATAGTATATGAAAGCAGCCACTTGAGCCCACAGAAGCCTATCTTTCTAGGGCACTTCACTCTAATTAACCACAGCCAATGTTTAAGAAAATGCTTCACTCCACATGCCTTTAAACCAAACTAGATAAAATAACTAATCTCAGATTCCCATTTCCTTAATAATATGTTATGTGAAAACATTTTCAGCACCACTTACTATTCTTCACTGCAAAATTTAGTTGAAAAAACCAGAATCAACTTTAACCAGGCTGAATAGCACACAGGATCTCTGGGAGGACCTGGGAACCAGACTTGGATGCTGCAGATACAACCCAGACAGGAAAAAAAACAATCCACCGCATCATACACTGACATTGATCGTCCTTATAAGACATCAGCACTACTTGATTTTAGAGCCTAGGAACCTTGTAACAACCACCCCAGAAGAACCATGTCAACCACAGCCACTATGCCTGAACAAGAAAGAATGTCACCCTCATTCTTGCTGTTGGTGAACATCTTGTGAACACAAGGAAAGCCAATCCTAGGTTAAAGCTGACCTTAGGGAAGACTGAGCACAAGTGGAAAGAATTTGCTTCTTTGAAATATTGAGCTACTAGATGAAAGTCTCATCTAGTCAAAGCTATGGTTTTTCCAATAGTCATGTATGGATGTGAGAGTTGGACTATAACGAAAGCTGAGCACTGAAGAATTGATGCTTTTAAACTCTGGTGTTGGAGAAGACTCTTGAGAGTCCCTTGGATTGCTAGGAGATCAAACCAGTCAATCCTAAAGGAAATTAGTCCTGAATATTCATTGGAAGGACTGATGCTGAAGCTGAAGCTCTAGTACTTTGGCCACCTGATGACTCAGTGGAACTGACTCACAGGGAAAGACCCTGATGCTGGGAAATATTAAAGGCAGAAGGAGAAAGGGATGACAGAGGATGAGATGGTTGGATGGCATCACCGACTCGATGGACATGAGTTTGAGCAAGCTCTGGGAGTTGGTGATGGACAAGGAAGCCTGGCGTGCCGTAGTCCATGTGATTGCAAAGAGTCAAACACGACTGAGTGACTGAACTGAACTGAACTAGATGAAAGCAACTGAAAAACCCATTCTACCTTGAATTATCCAGTGAGGTGAGTGACTGAATATGTTATTAGTTCTGCCATGTCTATTTGGCTGTTTAATGTTTGCAACATGGAGTCCTAGTTGACTTAAGAGACATACCTAGCAGGAAGACATTCAGATCATGTCTTTGAGTTAGGGTGTTCTTTTTCCTACACAGTGCTTGAATCAGACCTTCCAACTTGTGGCTTATCAGGTTTCTATGTCCCGTTCCATGGGCTGGTTGATCTTAATTACGTAATTCAAAATTTAAATATAAATTATACCATAAAAATATTAGAAGAATAATTTGAAGACTAGGTAATCTTAGTGATATAATAAGATAGGAGACCTTAAATCACAAAAGGAAAACAGACATACTTGATTATTAAATGTGGCAAAGATACTCAAGCCAAAATAAGAAAACTAATAGAGTGGAAAAATATCTGCATAACATATAAAAAAGGGATGACATCTCTAATAGCCTAAGTTTCCATAAGTTGATGAGAAAAATAAGCCACTTAGTAGGAAAAGGGGTAAAGGATAGAAACAGGTAAGTGGTCACAGATGGCATGAAAATGTATAAGAAATGCAAGAAAATATAGTCAATCTCACTAGCAACAAAGAAATATTTTTCACAAAAACTTCACAAATATTTTAAAAACAATAACATTTAGTAAAGATGAAGGACAGTGAGCATGAAAAACACATCGCTGGTGAGCATATAGCCAATCCTTATCATTTTGTGGATTCCATATTTACAAATTCACCTATTTGCTAAAATATATCTGTAACTCCAAAAATCAATACTTGAATTGCTTTTGCAGTCATATGGAGTCATTCATGGACATGTGCAGAACACTAAAATTAGTCATTCAATTGGTACATTTCCAACTGAGGTCAAACAAGGCCATCTTCTGTTTTCTTGTTTCAGTTCATATACAATAAAGAAGAGTCCTTTTCATCATCTATTTAGTTTGAAAGTTTCCTGATTTTATTTTTGCTTTTTCATTTTAATTTTTTGGAAACCAAGTTCATTTTATTGTATGTGCTGCTGTGCTGTGCTTAGCCATGTACAACTCTTTGCGACCCCACCAACTGTACCCTGCCAGGTCCCTCTGTCCATAGGGATTCTCCAGGCAAGACTACTGGAGTGGGTTGCCATGCTCTACTCCAGGGGATCTTCCCAACCCAGGGATTGAATCAGGTCTCCCACATTGCAGGTGGTTTCTTTATCATCTGAGCCACCAGGGAAGCCCAAGAATACTGGAGTGGGTGGCCTATCCCTTCTCCAGGGCAACTTTCCAACCCAGAATTTATCGAACCAGGGTCTCCTGCATTGCAGGTGGATTCTTTACCAGCTGAGCTACCCAAGAATATATTTATTGTATAAAATATTCTTTTATAGAGTATAAAATTCTATGTAAGTTTATTTAACTTGGAGGATAATTGCTTTAAAATGTTGTGTCAGTTTCTGCCATACAACAAAACACGAATCAGCCATAAGTATATGCTCTCCCTCTTGGCCCTGCTTCCCACCCATCGCACCCCTCTGGGCAGGCTGAGCTCCCTGTGTTATATGGCAGCTCCCCACTAGCTGTCCATTTTACACATGGTAGCATATATATGCCAGTGCTGCTCTCTCAATTCGTCCCGCCCTCTCCCTCCCCCGCTGTGTCCACAAGTGCATTCTCTGCATCTGCATCTCTGTTCCTGCTCTGCAAAAAGGGACTTTGCTGTATAAGCTAACATTTCTAAACAAAAGAAAGCTGTGACGTGCTTTCAGAGAAAATATGTGTGTTAGATAAACTTGGGGCAGGCATGAGTTACAGTGCTGTTGGCTGCGAGTTCAATGTTAATGAATCAGTGATATATTATAAATAAGCCATATTTAAACAGAAACACAAAAAACAAGGTTACAAATTGGTTGATAAAAATTATTTAAACAGAAACACATAAAACAAGGTTACAAATTGGTTGACAAAAATGTTGACCACAAGCTTGATTTAGTATTTACTACTTTAGGGTTCACAATGATTTTCATAGGACATTAAGTGGAACGATAATCAACTATGATCTGCCTCGATCTTTTAGGAAAGTTGATATTCCAATACTAATCAACTTAAGAATAAATGTAGCTTTTGACCACTTCTGCAAATCTATCCTCCCAAAATAGGAGAATTCACTGTAATGGCAACAAAACAAAACAACAACATTAGGAAATTATCTGAACATTCACTGATGGGCAAATCCTTAAATATCTTATTATATCCATACCATGAAAAATTACACACTGATTTTAAAGAATTTATATATACATTTCTCCAGAGGTTTTTTTTTTTTCAACTTTTTCTTATGGTAGTGGGTAACTATCATGCTATTATTTGGCTTTAGATGGAGTTTACCACGTTAGATGGAGCTGACCTGCATTTCCAATCAAACTCTGTGTGTTGTGTACATATATACATATTTTTTTTCAACCTGGAGGGTTTTCTATTAAGACTTGAGAAATACAAATTTCAAAATAATATGTATAATATGACCCAGTTTATAAAAATAAACAGCAAAAGCAAAACAAAAACCACCACCACCACCACTTCTAAAATTGTATATATTTTTGAAGGAGTATCATGGACAGAGAGGGTAGAATGGTGCTTACCGCCCACTAATACTGTTACCTCAGGATAGGAAAAAACAGAGGGGTCATGTAAGATATTTAAAAGCAGAGCCATTACTTTACCAACAAAGGTCCATGTAGTCAAAGCTATGGTTTTTCCAGTACTCATGTATGGATGTGAGAGTTGGACTACAAAGAAAGCTGAGTGCCAAAGAATTGATGCTTTTGAACTGCGGTGTTGGAGAAGACTCTTGAGATTCCATTGGACTGCAAGGAGATCCAACCAGTCCATCCTAAAGGAAATCAGTCCTGAATATTCATTAGAAGGACTGATGCTGAAGCTGAAACGCCAATACTTTGGCCACCTGATGCAAAGAACCAATTCATTGGAAAAGACCCTGATGCTGGGAAAGATTGAAGGCAGAAGGAGAAGGGGATGACAGAGAATGAGATGACTGGATGCCATCACTGACTCAATGGACATGTTTGAGTAAGCTCCGGGAGTAGGTGATGGATAGGGAAGCCTGGCATGCTGCAGTGCATGGGGTTGCAAAGAGTCGGACACAACTGAGTGAACGAACTGAACTGAACATGTAAGATTTCTTTTATCATAGTTTCAACCTTTGTTACAATATATACATTTTTTAATTACAGAGAAAATATCAAAAAGAAAATTCAATTGAATATAGATAAAGAAAATGCAGATTATTTTGTCCCAATCAAATGTTCAGTGTTTGTGCAATGAAGCTCCAGAATCTGCATTTTCACAGGCACCTCAGGAGATTCTTAGGCTGGTGGTTTTCCTGCCACACTGTGAGAACCCAGCTCTGGGCTGACATCACCTTTTAATCCACACACTCTTCCTATGGGAATACAACCAATGAGGTTGTTAGAGTTAAATGCAACCACCATTCAATTCTACTTTGATGAGATGGTTCCTAGATCACCTTGACTGGAGTTCTGGGTATTTTTCCAACTCTTAACCAGGCATTAATTGAGAATCTGTTCCTTTCCTACCACAGATGGCTAATGACATCCACTGTGTGTGGGTTTATCTCATTTACCCTCAGGGGGCACCTTGATTTTCCTTCTCTTCAAGGTCTTTGGGGAGGTGACTGCTGCTGGCCCTGTGAAACAACAGCTTTGTCATTTTCCTTTTGAGATGTGTATTAGGAGATGGCTTAATTGCTAAATTGTGTCCGACTCTTGCGACCCCATTGACTGTAGCCTTCCAGGCTCCTCTGTCCATGGGATTCTCCAGACAAGAATACTGGAGTGGATTGCCATTTCCTTCTCCAGAGGATCTTCCCAACCCAGGAATTGAACCTGGGTCTCCTGCATTGCAGGCAGATTCTTTACCAACGGAACTACAAGGGAAGCCTGAACCTTAGGAGAAGCCTAAGGTGATTAGAAGCCACCACTATAAAATGAATCACAACCCTCCTTGTTCCCTGTACAAGGTAAAGCCTTTTCCAACGCGGAAGAAAGGACTTAGCTATCTTTATCACAAAGTCCGACTTCTTGCTTTCTTTTCTACATTTATAAAGCAAATGTTTCTTCCCTCTAAAAGCAAATATATTCTCAGTCTATGTAATTATTAAAGAGAATGGTAGACTTGTTGCCCAATGTAAAAACCATGTGTCTCATGAAAGATACAGAAAACAGGACAGTGGAAGGTAAAAGTAAGAGATGAGCAACAGCCAGATAGAAAGGGGGGAGGTGCGGAGGGGCATTAAACCTGATTAGCTCTTCCATGTTATTTCTACCCTTATTTCAATTGATCTGTTCCCAGTTAGCAAGTATCATTTTGAATGTACTTTAATTACTGTTTCCTTAGTACCAAAACTGTGAGACCTGCAATTTAATGTGCACGTGTTTGTATTTTCCTTTAAGTGTTAGTGAATTGATCTTTAAATATCTTATTACATTTCACGTTTAGAGAGCCCGGAAAGAGATTTACTCTATATGGAAGGATTCTGCTCTCCCCTCAGTAATAAGATTGATTAACTTCTTGTATCAGGACTGCATCTTGCTCTTGTTTTTACGTCTCTGCAGTAACCATTAGGAGAAGTTCAGATAAATGGCAAAACCTGCATGCTGTAAATCCATCTGTGGTCCCTTCATAATATACATGACACCTTTGCCTTTACAGAGAGCTTGATCTGACAGCTAAAATACCGGGCAGCATCCAGTGAGGCTGGCTAGACCAAAGGCGGTACCCTGCTCTGGGTGAGACATTGCACCTTACAAGTGAGGCTTTGAGGATATCAATCTCTTTGAAATGAAAATGCTATTTCCATGGAATAAACTAGATTTGAAGGCCATGTAATTCTCAAAAGAGAATCTGGCTCCACTGCACAAGGTAGACTGTATGCTCGTGTGTACTGTTTGCCATGAGATCTTGTGATGATAGGATGGATACTGAGTGGAATACAGTACTATTTCTGTACCTAGGTTACTTTCTGTCTTCTAGAACCTCAGGAAGATTTTCAGAAGATCTGGGAAGTTGAGAAAGGAACACAGACTTTCCTCTCTTATCTATTCCCACCTCTGTCAGCGAAGCGACAGCCCCACCAAGTACTCAGAAGTAGACACAGCCCCAAAGAGATAATGGACAGAATAGGTCTCATGTCTCTGATTGGCTGGAAGGCAATAAGCTTCTACTTGCTTGAATAAGAACACTGACTGGAAAAGGAGTGGATAGCAGCCAGGCCTCATGGCGGGCTGGTGAGAGCGCTAAGCTAGAAAATAGGATTACCTAGTTCAGTCCTGGCTCTGCCTCTTATAGGTCAGGTGATTTCATGCAAATCACAGTTTCTCAAGTCTCATCTTTCTCATGTGTAAAATGGGAATAATTTTGACATCACATTGCTCTTAAAGCCTCATGGCAAGATGGTTTTTGTTTTCAACTTTTACCTGCTTATTTCCTTACCCCCTTTCTGATAAAGGGCTGTACCTACATGTTCTACCAGACATTATAGATATAATAAGCAATTATACTATCAGTTGGTACTTAATTTTTTTTTTTTTGCTAACATTTCATGTGTTGAGGGGTAAAAATAAGATGGCAGCCAGATGCCCATGTTATATCTCAATAGCCTTTCAGAAAGTTAGCTCACATTATCTGATTATTATAGCTAACTTCTAAGCATAAGAGTTCATAATATATATGTGTGTGTATATATATATACTTGGAGAAGGCAATGGCACCCTACTCCAGTACTCTTGCCTGGAGAATCCCATGGACGGAGGAGCCTGGTGGGCTGCAGTCCATGGGGTCGCTAGGAGTTGGACACAACTGAGCAACTTCACTTTCACTTTTCACTTTCATGCATTGGAGAAGGAAATGGCAACCCACTCCAGTGTTCTTGCCTGGAGAATCCCAGGGACGGGGGAGTCTGGTGGGCTGCCGTCTCTGGGGTCGCACAGAGTCGGACACGACTGAAGCAACTTAGCAGCAGCAGCATATATATATATACACACACCTATATGTACCTACATAAAATACAAACTAAATTCAGAAATTAGCCACATGAGTTCTATACATGTATGTGTGTGTGTATGTATATACATATGTGTGTGTGTGTGTTAGTCACTCAGTCATGTCGGACTCTCTGTGACCCCATGGACTGCAGCCCACCAGGCTCGTCTGTCCATGGAATTCTCCAGGCAAGAATACTGGAGTGGGTTGCCATTTCCTTCTCCAAGATATATATATATATATATATATATAGATAGATAGATAGATAGATAGATATGTATATGAATGTGCACATGTGCATGCTAAGTCGCTTCAGTCGTGTCTGACTCTTTGAGACCCTATGGACTGTAGCCTGCCAGGCTCCTCTGGCAATGGGATTCTCCGGGCAAGAACACTGGTGTGGGTTGCCACTTCCTCCTGCAGGGGATCTTCCTGATGCAGGGATCGAACCCATGTCTCTTATGTCTCCTGCATTTGCAGGCAGTGCCGCCTGGGAAGCCTGTGTGCATGTGCTTGTGTACATACACAGGGGTTAGTGTAAAGTGTAAACTCTGCAGACAGTGTTTTAGTTTTTTTTTTTTTCCTGACCAAGTAAAAGGTCCCCATGTTATTTGACCCAAATAAGCTCAATGTAACTCAGAGATACATGACAGAAAAGTAGCTGCTCATCCCTTAAATACAGCAACTCCAGCATTACTTCCAGATGAGCCAACATCTCAGCATCAGCTTTATCACCAAGAACGACCTCTTGGGCACAATGCCATGACTCACAGTCTCAAGGAGGAAGTCAGGTCATTAAGAAAAAGTCTGTTCAATTCAATAGACAGTATTAAAAAATAAAACAGTGTCAAGGAAAAACCATTCCAGACTTAGATAAGACAAGATTTTATTTAAAAAGACTGTTTCAAAGAGGGAGGGGAACTAGTGTAGTGGGGACAAGGCTCAGGGCCTAAGACCTAGATGCCTCTGTCTGATCACAGTACAGGCAGAAAGGGCCTTTCTGCAACACAGAGGAATCAACAAGGCTGGGCGGAGCAGGCTGGGGGTGAGCAGGGGGCGTAACCTGCAGCTGGCAGACACTTAGGAAGGGCCCAACAAGGAGCGACTGCTTTGTGTTTCAAAGTCTGCTCAACCTCTGGGCTTAACTAAAGTTTGGCCTCATATTCAATGAACAGGCATTTTGTCCAGAGGTCAGTGGGCACGCACACAGGGGCACACATTCACTTAATCAGGTAGGAGGCCAAGACTCGGATTTTGGAGGGTCTGTGTCTGGTCTTGTCACAAGTAAACAAGGGGGTCATCCATGAGTCTTAGGTGAGTCACGTGGGGGAGGTGACTGTGCAGGAAACTGTCCCAGAACACAAGAGGGTGGAAGATTGTTTCTTAGTTGCCACTGTTTTCCAGAATCACAGGTGAAGTTCAACACCATCAGTAGTTCAGACAAAAAATATTTTCATTTAAACCCAAAACCACTCTTGTTTGTGATTTTAATCATCACCTACCTGGAACTGATTGATATTCAGACTTTAGGGAACTGCAGCTGATGATATATTACAGTTTGGGCACCAATCTAAAGGTCCACCCTCACCCATTGACTCTCGGTACATTGTCCATAAGGATGTGGTGATGATGCAAAAGTTTTGGGGAAGAAGGGCCCACTTTCCCACTAGATGGTGCTGGTACCCCAGGTGCTTCACAGGACCCTCTGGCCAGCATGGGTGGACAGCACAACAGAGTGCAACCTGAGACGGGCGGGAATAGGTGACTCTCCCTCCCGTCCAACCTGACTTTAGGGCCTCTCTCTTGACCCATTGCAGGACATCAAAGAGGCCCTCAGAGAGAGCCTGGAGCAGTCATTCTGTCCATTTCACAGTTCCTGAAGGGTAATATTGGAGAAGGCAATGGCACCCCACTCCAGTACTCTTGCCTGGAAAATCCCATGGATGGAGGAGTCTGGTAGGCTGCAGACCATGGGGTCGTGAAGAGTCGGACACGACTGAGCGACTTCACTTTCACTTTTCTCTTTCATGCATTGGAGAAGGAAATGGCAACCCACTCCAGTGTTCTTGCCTGGAGAATCCCAGGGACGGGGGAGTAGCCTGGTGGGCCGCCGTCTATGGGGTCGCACGGAGTCGGACACGACTAAAGCGACTTAGCAGCAGCAGAAGGGTAATATACAGGAATAGTGATAACAATTGGGAAAGCAGCCAGAAAATGCTGGTAAGACTATTTTCCCCCAAGAAGAAACTACATAACCACAGGCCTGACTCCTAAGGGTTAAGCTCCCTGGGTTAACATGAGCAACTATAAAATAACCCAGGTGGTCTTACCAGCCTTGGTTCCTCTCCACCCCTTTCCTCTATACTCCTTTACCCAGACAATGGAATCCAATCAGTTTACAGACCTAAGAGGAGGGGCTTTCAAAAGGGATAAACAAAGATCTGAGTATGATCCTGCCTTTGGATGTTCTCTCTCTGTTCAGAAAATCATGTAAATGGGCAGGGAAGATGCTCTTGTCTCTCTCCTGATCTACAGGGTACCAACAGACATCCATTGGAATTTAACCTGTCCCCCCCAATCAAGGAAGTTGAATTCTTTTACTCTTGTATTAGTCTACAAAAGCGATTATTTTGTGGGTTTGTGTCCAACAGGGAAAAAAAAAAAAAAAACCTAAAGAATCACTTCTGGATGGCATGTATTAATTTGGAGTTTTTATTTCATCTTCTCAAACTCAGAACAGTGACAAACACATACTGGGAAACAAACATGGATTAAGCATAAAGGATAGAGATGTCACAGAAAGCAAACTGTAAAAAAAGAAAGGAAAAAAAAACTATTAAATCTCTGTTTCACTGGAAATTTTCCAAAAGTAACATGCCTGCCAATTTTTGAAAAATCTCTGCCATATCCAGCTACCCACAGCATCTATTCACAGCTCCTGCTGATACAAACACTACCCTCATGGCCCCACATAAATCATAATACAATCTGCCTCCAGTTTCCCTATTACTCTCCTCTCTGATGAAATTGTTGGCGGCCAACACAGGCAATCAGCAAGGTCAGCTTGGCTGAAGTGAGTCTTTGATTAGGTTAAGCTATCAATATAACTGTAAGATTAGACAGCTAATCATGTATATTTAACATAATTAGCACTGGCACATCCCTCAAGCACTGCCCGGTGACTCAGGCTTAGAACTCTGGATGGTGAGCCCTCAGGATGGACAGCAAAGAGTGATGTACAATGCAGGTGTCAGGAGGACACTGCTCTTTGGTCACAGCTACTTTAATGATTTTATTTCTGGCCTTTCCCAGGCTTCTCTTGTGGCTCAGCTGGCAAAGAATGCGCCTGCAATATGGGAAACCTGGGTTTGATCCCTGGGTTGGGAAGATCCCCTGGAGAAGGGAAAGGCTACCCACTCTAGTATTCTGGCCTGGAGAATTCCATGGACTGTATAGTCCATGGGATCGCAGAAAGTCGGATATGACTGAGCGACTTTCACTTTCCTAGGTAATAGAGCCATGGCTCTAGGCATCTTCCCCAACTAATGTGTTGATTCCACACTGGTTTCTTCAGTGACAGTTTTCAATGTTCGCAAGTCCAACGCGAGATAAAACCAAGCTGCTTAACCAAGCTTTCTCAGGTTATGGCAAAGCTGGACTGGCCATGTCTAGTTTTTTTAATTTTAATCTTTATTCATCCTCACTACCCACTCCTTTCCTTAGTTTCCAAAGCTTGATGTAACATTGAACATGAACTGCGTCCCTTAGAGTCAGAGGAGAAGCCAATGGTAACTTGGCTCTCTTCTTCCTTCCACACTTCAGGACAGGCTGCTGAACCTCAGTCCTAAATTCAGAGGCCATCTGAAAGTAGACTCTTTCCTAGGTGAACCTTGAACCTCAGGTCTATTCTAAGATGATTCTTGGGTTTGGGGTTATTGTAGATCTCAGGAACTTAACATCATCTATTATATTGTCCCTTTAGGCCTTTCAATTCAACCTCTGCATTCTGACTGAATCCTTCCCATCAGCTTTTAAACCTGTTCAAGTATCTCCCAGATAAAATACAGCATTTCCTGGTCCTCAAGTCCCTACATTCCTCCAGCTACCATCCTATTACCCTCTTTACAATCAATTTGAAGGAAGCACCCATATCTATACATCAGTTTTCTTATCTTCCACTCACTCCTTGGGCTACCAATTTGACTTCAAGCCTCACAACTTCCCAAAAACAATTCTGTAGAGGTCACTAATAACTCCAAGTCTAAATCCAAACTGTACTTTTCAGTTCTCTATACACTTGATATTTTAGTAGCCTTTTGACACTTTGACCTTTTCCTCCTCCTTGAAACACTATCCTTGGCGTCTGTGACACCTTCATACCCAGGTTTTTCTTTCTGGACTTTGGAAATCCCCAAGGTTTGTTTCCTGATATACTTTCAAGTAACTCCAGGCTGCAGCCAAGATTACTGTCACTGTCCTTCTCTGTTCACATATATTTGTCTCCATTTCTTTGATATGTTTAGCATTTTCTTAGGAATTCAGGCTCTCCCATATTTGGAAGCAAAGGGTAAAAGAGAGGGTTTGGATTTTCAACAAAATCTGACACTATTTATGTTCTATTGATACTTTGTTATTAAGTATATTGATTGAAAACATTGGTGCATACAAATAAAGGTTTATTAAGAAAGCTGCGCACCGAAGAATTGATGCTTTTGAACTGTGGTGTTGGAGAAGATTCTTGAGAGTCCCTTGGACTGCAAGGAGATCCAACCAGTCCATTCTAAAGGAGATCAGCCCTGGGTGTTCTTTGGAAGGAATGATGCTGAAGCTGAAACTCCAATACTTTGGCCACCTCATGCGAAGAGTTGACTCGTTGGAAAAGACTCTGATGCTGGGAGGGATTGGGGGCAGGAGGAAAAGGGAATGACAGAGGATAAGATGGCTGGATGGCATCACCGACTCGATGGACATGAGTTTGAGTGAACTTTGGGAGATGGTGATGGACAGGGAGGCCTGGCATGCTGCGATTCATGGGGTTGCAAAGAGTTGGACACGACTGAGCGACTGAACTGAACTGAACTGAACTGATTGCTCACTTAACAAGTATTTGGGAGCTATCACTTTGTAAGATGGGGAAAAATTAAAAGCTAAACTAGGAATGGACAGAAGAGAAGGACAGTCAGTAGAGTTAGAAGAGTTCTGAGATGGAGCACCTGGGAATTTATGATGAAAAGGATGGAGAAAAGTAAAAGCAGACAATCAAGTAGATCAGTCCTAAAAGGGTGTTCTACCACTAACGTGCATCTCATTTTCCAGATTATAGAATGCAATGATGCGAAAGTGCTTCCCACCCCACCCAGGAATATTCTCACTGACAGAGTTTAAAAAAGATTGAATCTGTTATCACAACAAAGACCGGAAATGACAAAATCACTTCAGTTTATAAGAACTGAAGTGACTCAAAATGAAAACTCTTCTGTCTTTCAAATGATGTAAAAATTATTTCCCTTGAAGATGCTCCACCTAAAAATACTCATAATATGCTATCAAGTCCTTCCCTGTTGTCGTTCAGTCACCTAGTCGTGTCTGACTCTTTGCAACCCCATGGACTGTAGCCTGCCAGGATCCTCAGTCCATGGAATTTCCCAGGCAAGAATATTGGAGTGGGTTGCCATTTCCTTCTCCAAGGGATCTTCCCAACCCAGCAATTGAACCCCAGTCTCCTGCTTGGTAGGTGGATTCTTTACCACTGAACCACCTGGGAAGCCCTCAGGATGCCGATGGCTCTCACTAAATATTAATCCTTAATTCACTGATATGTGCAGATGAACTACTTCAACATTCTTTTTGGATGAATTTGTCCATCCATCAAAATTCCCACTATAAAAGAAAAAGGCAATTCAAGAACAACTCAACTCAATTATCACTCCTTGCAGGCAAGCAATCTACCATATCCAGATATCTTTGTATTCAACAAAGTTTGGTCCATAGAAGGATGCTCTTTAAATATTTACTGAATAAACATAGCAATAATTGATTTCAATAATTCTTAAGTACCATTAGGCAGATAACTCAATGATTAATAACTGTTTTTACTCAGTCAATATATTTCTATAGATTGCTTTATAAAGAGTAATTACACAAGAAAGAGATGGGCTGTACTGAAATCTTCGTTCTTATTCTCTGAAAAACCTGAAAAAATATAAACTGCACACAGATAGAGGACAAGCATTACAATTCTTACTGAAATACTCTGTGATCAAGTGAAATCAGGGACAAAATCAGCACAGAAAACCTTCTGGACCGAAGGCTCTTCAGTGTTTCTGTCCTGGTCAACAGTCCCCAGATTGAATGCCACCAATTAAGGGACAATAAACTGGCAACATAAACATAGACAACCATATCACTTTCCTTAATTAATTAAGTACTTCACTTTCTGTTTCTTAGGGGATTTTGAAATAAATGCTTTGCCATTAAAATGGCATATGTTAATGAAATCATTCCTTTCAAAAACAATAGTAACAGTTTATAAAATATAGCATCTTGAACCCCAAAAACTCAAATGATTGCTTCCTTTTAAATAATAGAACTTGTATGCTTTTAATTTGTTTTTCATTTATATTAGATGTCTGAAGATAGCTCATATTTTGTTATTTCATTAACAGATAAAATCACTGATTTGCAAATGATTACTTCATTATTTCACATTATTTCACTGATAGACAAAATCATTCCCCTTATCATTGGAGAGCAGATAAGGAGAAAGAGAAATTAGTCTTCTTGATTAAATGACACAATGGAATGTATTATATATGTTGTGTGTGTTTGTGTGTGTGTGTGTGTACCTAGTCAGTCAAGTCCGACTCCTTACAACCCCATGGACTGAAACCCACCAGGTTTCTATGTCCCTGGGATTTTCCAAATAAGAATACTGGAGTAAGTTGCCATTTTCTATCCCAGGGGAATCTTCCTGACCCAGGGACTGAACCCACAGCTCTTGCAGAAGGGCAGATGGATCTTTAGCACTGCACCGTCTGGGAAGCCCATTGTATATGTTACCTGGCTCCTAATTAGGCATTCAATAGTGTTAATTCTCTCCTCCCATCCTATTATGTCAATCAGCAGAATTTTAAGCCTGGATAAGCCAGCAGCACTGAAAAGTTTCTGTTGAAACACTCAAGGTAGACTCTGGGGTATTTTATTCACTTAACAAATGCTTAACCTCTAATATTCTCAAGCACTGCACTTGGGGCTGCAGATGCAAAGCTGAATATGACTCAGGCCCTTTCCTCACAGAACTTAAAATCTAGCAAGAAGGAAAGACCAGTAGACAGAGCATTATACTGCAATATAACATTGGTTAGACATGGGATACATGCCCTGGAATTCTGGGTCACAAGGGGCAGAAAATCCAGCCCTAAGTGGTTTAAGCAAACAAGGAATATTTTGGCTCAGATGACTGAAAGCTGAGGGAAGAGCTGGTCAGCCATGGTTTCATGAAAGGGCCCCACACAGTGTTCTAGCGCTTTCTCTCAGCTCTGCTCTGCTTGCTTCTGTGCTGGCTCCATACAGCAGCAATAAGCTGGCATACAATATGCACAAGGGCTTCCCTGGTGGCTCAGATGGTAAAGAATCCACCTGCGATGCGAGAGACCTGGGTTCGATCCCTGGGTTGGGAAGATCCCCTGGAGAAGGGAAAGGCTACCCACTCCAGTATTCTGGCCTGGAGAATACCATGGACTGTATAGTCTGTGGGGTCACAAAGAGTCGGACACGACTGAGTGACTTTCACTTTCATTACAATATGCTCAAGCCTAGAGAGAGAGAAAAAAAAAAAGAAGTTCTCTATTTAAAAGTTTTCATAATGACTCCTAATGGCTCAACTTGGGTTTTGTGTCCTCTTCCATATCAATTACACAATCTAGGAGGAAGAGATTAATTGATCTCTTTAGCTAATCAGGAATCTACCTCTAGGGCAGAAAGTGGAACCAATCCCAACCAAACCAGACTGACTGAGTACAAGACGGGTGATTCCAATACCACCACCTGCAGCCACACACAGCGAGACTTTACCATGTGTCTGGCACATCCAAGCTGCTGAGAGGTATTCATCAGCTTCCTCTAATTAATGACCTGAGGAGGTTGAGACTGTTTTTATCCCATCAATAGATGATGAGCTTGAAGCACAGATTGGTTAATAACCTTAATCACTCCAGGTCTCCACACATGATGAACTGTTATGTCAGGAAAAGGGAGAGGAAGTGTCAGGTGGCAAAAGCCAAGAGATGTCCAGGGCCAAGGGAAAGTCCAGGATGCAGGGGGAATCAGAGAAGTGACTGAATTAGCAATGGAGGCATGAGAGTTAAGTCAGGGTGAGGCAGGAGGCTGACGGTCTTGGAGGTAAAGGTATGGACCAAAGATGGGCTGGAGGATAAACATGAGCCTGAAAATGAGAGACCCTGTAGTCCACACAGGGTCCATGTATGTAGCCCATACATTGCATCTTGAGGGCAATGGATGGCCATGGAAGATTTTATTCAAGACACTGACAGAGCTTAGGTATAGACTATGGGCAGTATGGACATAGGGACAGACAAGCCTGAATGCAAGGAACCAGGTAAAAGGCTCTTGTATTAAAAGTTTATCTTGCCCCATTTTGAATTCCTAGTTGCCAACAATCTCATGTACCTAAAAATCATAATATTATAACCATTAGACATATTATAATTTAATATCTGCTGCTGCTGCTAAGTCACATCAGTCATGTTCGACTCTGTGTGACCCCATAGACGGCAGCCTACCAGGCTCTGCCATCCCTGGTATCTACTGACACATAAATATGTTGATTATATAATATTTTAGGGAACAGTCATGTTTATTGCATATTTTAAATTCAAATAAGTAGATTACAAAACAGTCTATGTAAAATAATTACATTTTTAAAAAACAGTAAGTACATGTGTAGAAAAAGATATGGATAATTCTTTGCTTAAATCTATAATTCTTCTTTGCTCAAAAATAAATATATGTTACTTCTATAATAAGTTTGAAAGGTAATTTTAAAATTGCTTTATGAAAGAAAAGACCCTGATGCTGGGAAAGATTGAGGGCAGAGGAAAAGGGGGCAACAGAGGATGAGATGGTTGGATGGCATCATTGACTCAATGGACATGAGTTTGAGAAAACTCTGGGAGATAGTGAAGGAGAAGGAAGTCTGGCATGCTGCAGTCCATGGCGTCACAAAAAGTCAGACACAACTGAGTGACTAACAACAAAATGAACATTATAAAAGCAACTTAGGCTAATTGGAAAAAATTTAAACTATAAGCAAGTATATACAGTAGAGTGGGAAGCAACCTTCCCGTCCTCCAGAAAATTCTATTCCTTTCCCAAGAGAAGAATAATTACTATTAACATTTTGCTGTGTATCCTTTCACACAAATCTAGGTGGGTATTTGTGTGTGTGTGTGTGTGTGTGTATACATATGTATACATATCATGTGTGATTTCATATATCACATTCAAATATACATAACATTTCCTACAGAAGGGACCATACTTAGATAATTCTCTATGACTTACTTCATCCAGGTAACAGACTATTATGTCTGTGTTTCATGGTGCAGGCACATAAATCTGCTTCATTATTTTGACTGCTCCATGGTGCTCCAAAATAGAGGCATGCTGTAATGGATTTACCTGGTCTGTTATTGATGAACATTTGAGTTGTTTCTGATTTTTTACTACTGCAAACAATAGAGCAGTGAAACTCCTTGACTATGTGCCCCTTTGTATATATGCAAGGATGATTTAAGGGCTTCCCTCATAGCTCAGTTGATAAAGAATCTGCAATGCAGGAGACCCTGATTTGGAGACCTATGGGCTTTCCTGGTGGCTTAGATGGTAAAGAATCTGCCTGCAATGCAGGAGACCCAGGATCAATCCCTGGGTTGGGAAGATCCCCTGGAGGAGGGCATGGCAACCCACTCCAGTATTCTTGCCTGGAGAATCCCATGGACAGAGGAGCCTGGTGGGCTACAGTCCAAGGGTTCGCAAAGAGTTGGTCGTGACTGAGTGACTAAGCCAAAGGACTAAACCAAAGATGATTTAAGATTAATTTCCAAAAGTCGAATTTCTGGGTCAAAGGACACATACATTTCAATTCTGATAGAAGCTGCCAATTTGTCTCCCTACTGACAAGTCCAATTTATACTCCCAGCAGCAAACCATCTATGACTGCTTCACCATATTCTCATCCACTTTAGAGATTATCAATTTAATTTTGGTCAGTGGGCAAACAAATAACATTTCATTCCACAGCCCACACTTTGGAAAACACTGCTCAGTAATTATTTTTGGTTTTTGAGCACTAGCCAGTCAACTATTTTAATTTCAAATGTTTTTAATAGTCTTCCCAAAATACTTATCATTGGAAAACTTGGTACAGAATATTAATTTACTTCTTTGGCTTAAAAGTACAATGGAATTGATACACAGCTGATTAGCTTTGGATCGAAATTAATAGTCCCTTAAAGAACTACAGAAGATGCATAAAGACACGGCTGAATGCATGATAAACCCAGAACTCACCTGTAAACTGGTATTTGAAATGAATCCCTGACCTGTTTAGGATCAACCTTGAGAGGGGACAAAAATGGAAATATATGTTGCCATTCTGGAAAAATTTAAAGGGTAGTTTTAAAAGCAGCCTGCTTGCTCATTGCATAATCCCACAGAGAGAGTTGAAGAGGTACTGGCTGCTTCTTATTCACTGCACAGGACAGCTCATCAGGAAAGAGAGGAAATGCATTAAAGGGATGTTTGGGAATTTGCATGGAAGAAAGAGAGTAAACCATAATGGAACAAGGAGACCATCGTGGTGGCAAACATGAGCAACTGAGGGATGGGGTGAACCAATTCCCAGAGGTAATACAATGGGAACATATAAACTCAGTATTGTCCAGCAAAGGCTTCTTCAGAGGAAGCTTGGCTTTGCCTAAAGATTATACTATGAATATTTAGAGATTGCTGCCTGTATCGCCAGGGTTCTTCTCATGCTGTCAAGGGTCTGAAGATGTGACAGTTACTGAATCATTATAGAGAACATAAGAGGCTGTGCAGAAAGACACAGTTCAAGGTGGTCAAACATCATGGCTGAAGGACATGCATTTTATCTCATGCTAACATGCAGAAAGTGCGGTGGTTTTTCCCTTGGACATGAGCATAGTTCTATGATGTAGATATCATGCTTGATTTACAAAGGATGGAACTGAGGCTTAGTGAGGTTAAGTCTAGGATCACAAAGCATCTATAGTAGTCAGCCTCTAGGAAGGTCATCAAGGATACCCACTTTCTTGGTGTTCTCACCCTGTGTAATCTTCTTCCCATGAGTGTGGGCTGGATTTAGTGACTCGTTTCCCAGGAGCAGATTAGAAGTGATGGTATGTCACTTTTGAGATTAGGTGGTAAAGACCTTAGAGCTTTGAGCTTTGGTTGGGCTGATGAAGTTTTGAATATGGATAATGGTAGTGGCTGTGAATGTGCTTAATGCCACTGAATCATGCACTTACAGTTATAAATATACATATCCACAATTTTTAGAAGTTCAAAAACAAAAAGAAACACTGTAGCTTCATCTTGGGATTCTCTCTGTGATTCCACTCTCTGGGGAAAGTCAGCTGCCATGCTGTAAGCAGCCCTTTGGAAAGGCCAGGTGGCAAGGGATTGATGTTGCTGGCCGCAGCCATCAAGGATCTGAGGTCTGCCAACAGCCACACGGGTAAGGTTGGGAATGGGTCCTCCTCCAGCTGAGCCTTGAGATGGCTATGGCCTTGGGAAAGACCCTGCACTGGATGTACTCAGTGGACAGAAACATGAGCAACTGAGGGAAGGGATGGGCCAATTCCCAGAGGTGATATGATGGAAACATATGAGCTAATAAGCATTGTCCAGTGTAGGCTGTGAGATAAAAACTTATATTGCTAAATTTGGGGGTAATTTGTTACACAGCAGTTGATAACTGATAGCTACTGGCAATACTACAATTTAGATCCTATTTTGCCTGTCCTCCGAGTCTAAGGTCTTCATTCATTCATTGATTCATTCACTCAAATATATATTTGTGCTATGTACCAGTTATACACCATGCTAGGGACAATACATACAGTGATGTATCAATAGCCTATTTTTTCCTAAACAAACAGGACCCCTTCTGCATAATCTCTGGCTTCCTATCAGGAGACCAACTTGCCATTACAGCAGAAGTAGGCAATCCAAACTGTATATGCTTCCACCTATTCCCCCATTAACAGGTGTTAATGGGGGAATTAACACCTTCTCTCCCCATTTCCTTCTTCCCACGGGATTGCATCTCCAGTCCCTGTGGAGACATTCATTTCCAGCCTTTAGCAAAGCTAGAAGCAAAGTCACTCTGCAGGGATATCTGGGCACTTGCCTTGCTGCTTCTCCTGGGAAAGGAAGTGACCTTGCTGATACTGAGTTCAGGTATAAAACTAGGAGAACTGATTGTTTAAAACTGTTCTGTGAAACACAGGGCACAGACTATTGTATAAGTTCTCCTCTAGGTCCCTGAAAGAAAGGCCTGTGGAATGGCTGAGCTTCTCAGATCCAGGGAGAGGCCTTCTTACAGGACAAACTTTTTGCAGACCCACTGGGGAGTCTGGAAGACAGGGGTAGCTTCACTGGAAGATGTTACATGTACTCTTCCTCTGAAGCCATCTCTTCCAATGAGATTTTGTGCCCTCGGCTGACTCTTTCAGCCCTTCCTCTAACTGTGTGGTAAGAGTAATGCTCAGTGTTTTTTCTTCTCACCTCAGCATCAGTGATTTGACTACTATTACTCTCTGGTTAATAAATACAAGAGAAGACTCTACACATGGACATCACCAGATGGTCAACACCAAAATCAGATTGATTATATTCTTTGCTGCCAAAGATGGAGAAGCTCTATACAGTCAGCAAAAACAAGACCAGGAGCTGACTGTGGCTCAGACCATGAACTCCTTATTGCCAAATTCAGACTTAAATTGAAGAAAGTAGGGAAAACCACTAGACCATTCAGGTATGACCTAAATCAAATCCCTTATGATTATACAGTGGAAGTGAGAAATAGATTTAAGGGACTAGATCTGATAGATAGAGTGCCTGATGAACTATGGAATGAGGTTCATGACATTGTACAGGAGACAGGGATCAAGACCATCCCCATGGAAAAGAAATGCAAAAAAGCAAAATGGCTGTCTGGGGAGGCCTTACAAATAGCTGTGAAAAGAAGAGATGCAAAAAGCAAAGGAGAAAAGGAAAGATATAAGCATCTGAATGCAGAGTTCCAAAGAATAGCAAGGAGAGATAAGAAAGCCTTCCTCAGTGATCAATGCAAAGAAATAGAGGAAAACAACAGAATGGGAAAGACTAGAGATCTCTTCGGAGAAGGCAATGGCACCCCACTCCAGTAATGTTGCCCGGAAAATCCCATGGATGGAGGAGCCTGGTAGGCTGCAGTCCATGGGGTCTCTAAGAGTCAGACACAACTGAGCGACTTCACTTTCACTTTCCACTTTCATGCATTGGAGAAGGAAATGGCAACCCACTCCAGTGTTCTTGCCTGGAGAATCCCATGGACGGAAAAGCCTGGTAGGCTGCAGTCCATGGCGTCGCACAGAGTAGGACACGACTGAAGCGACTTAACAGCAGCAGAGATCTCTTCAAGAAAATTGGAGATACCAAGGGAACGTTTCATGCAAAGATGGGCTCAATAAAGGACAGAAATGATATGGACCTAACAGAAGCAGAAGATATTAAGAAGAGGTGGCAAGAATACACAGAAGAACTGTACAAAAAGATCTTCACAACCCAGATAATCACGATGGTGTGATCACTGACCTAGAGCCAGACATCCTGGAATGTGAAGTCAAGTGGGCCTTAGAAAGCATCACTACAAACAAAGCTAGGGGAGGTGATGGAATTCCAGTGGAGCTCTTTCAAATCCTGAAAGATGATGCTGTGAAAGTGCTGCACTCAATATGCCAGCAAATTTGGAAAACTCAGCAGTGGCCACAGGACTGGAAAAGGTCAGTTTTCATTCCAATCCCAAAGAAAGGCAATGCCAAAAAATGCTCAAACTACTGCACAATTGCACTCATCTCACACGCTAGTAAAGTAATGCTCAAAATTCTCCAAGCCAGGCTTCAGCAATACGTGAATTGCGAACTACCAGATGTTCAAGCTGGTTTTAGAAAAGGCAGAGGAACCAGAGCTCAAATTGCCAACATCTGCTGGATCATGGAAAAAGCAAGGGAGTTCCAGAAAAACATCTATTTCTGCTTTATTGAGTATGCCAAAGCCTTTGACTGTGTGGATCACAAGAAACTGTGGAAAATTCTTCAAGAGATGGGAATACCAGACCACCTGATCTGCCTCTTGAGAAACCTATATGCAGGTCAGGAAGTAACAGTTAGAACTGGACATGGAACAACAGACTGGTTCCAAATACGAAAAGGAGTACGTCAAAGCTGTATATTGTCACCCTGCTTATTTAACTTATATGCAGAGTACATCATGAGAAACGCTGGGCTAGAAGAAGCACAAGCTGGAATCAAGATTGCCGGGAGAAATATCAATAACCTCAGGTATGCAGATGACACCACCCTTATGGCAGAAAGTGAAGAGGAACTAAAAAGCCTCTTGATAAAAGTGAAAGTGGAGAGTGAAAAAGTTGGCTTAAAGCTCAACATTCAGAAAACGAAGATCATGGCATCTGGTCCATCACTTCATGGGAAATCGATGGGGAAACAGTGGAAACAGTGTCAGCCTTTATTTTTGGGGGCTCCAAAATCACTGCAGATGGTGACTGCAGCCATGAAATTAAAAGATGCTTACTCCTTGGAAGGAAAGTTATGACCAACCTAGATAGCATATTCAAAAGCAGAGACATTACTTTGCCAACAAAGGTCTGTCTAGTCAAGGCTATGGTTTTTCCTGTGGTCATGTATGGATGTGAGGGTTGGACTGTGAAGAAGGCTGAGCGCCGAAGAATTGATGCTTCTGAACTGTGGTGTTGGAGAAGACTCTTGAGAGTCCCTTGGACTGCAAGGAGATCCAACCAGTCCATTTTGAAGGAGATCAGCCCTGGGATTTCTTTGGAAGGAATGATGCTAAAGCTGAAACTCCAGTACTTTGGCCACCTCATGTGAAGAGTTGACTCATTGGAAAAGACTCTGATGCTGGGAGGGACTGGGGGCAGAAGGAGAAGGGGACGACAGAGGATGAGATGGCTGGATGGCATCACGGACTCGATGGACGTGAGTCTGAGTGAACTCCGGGAGTTGGTGATGGACAGGGAGGCCTGGCGTGCTGCGATTCATGGGGTTGCAAAGAGTCGGACACGACTGAGCGACTGAACTGAAGTGAACTGAACTGACTCTCTGGTTGGTGAAGATGACTTGCTTCCTAAATGCATTTAGCAATCCTTAATTTGTATAAATAGACACATCAAAAACAAGAGAAACTTAAAGTACATGAGTGCTAAATACTTCCCATGTGAATACTTACCATAGAAGAAGTGGATATTTGATTTCAATTTAAACCCTAATCTGTCTAGACTTCAAATCAATGTTAAAATGTAAAAATGTACTAGTTCTTAAGTTGTTTTACAGTCAGAAATGCAGAATATTTTTACACTTTATATGGTGTCTAATATAGTCTAGACCAGGGGTTGACAAACTTTTTCTGTAAAGGTCAAGATAGGAATTATTTTAGATTTTACTGGCCACAGACTATGTCTGTTTAAACTATCCACTCAGTCATTGTAGCTTGAAAGCAGTTATAGACAACAGATACTGCCTAAATGAATGGACATGTCTATGTTTCAACAGAACTTTATTCATCAAAATAGGCAGCAGGAGGAACAAGGCCCTAAGACTGTAGTTTGCCAACCTCTGGTCTCGACTCTTTTATTCTACCTCGTCAAATTTATTTGGCATGTGAGAATGGTGAGGATACATAGCAGAAAAGTTGTTATTCTATGAGCCACAATTTGAACATATTCAAATTCACTTCTTTAATTAAAATTCTTATAGAGTCACTTGGAATGTTTTCTAGAAAGCTAAACAGCTTAGGCTTCAGTTGATTGCTGTTGAATTTAAAAAGTCAAATTCAAAACGATACATGCACCCCAGTGCTCCCTGCAGCGCTATTTGCCATAGTTGAGACACGGAGACAACCTGAATGTCCGTCAACAGAAGAATGGACAAAGAAGACGTGGCCTATGTAAACACAACGGGATACTGCTCAGCCATAGAAAAGAAAAATAATGCAGTTTGCAGCAACATGGATGGACCTAGAAATCACCATGTGAAAGTTTAATAAGCCAGACAAAAACAAGTATCATATTATGTTGCGTATATGTGACATCTAAAATAAAAGGATGATGTAAGTGAACTTATATATGAAACAGAAATAGACCCACAGACATAGAAAACAAACTTGTGGTTACCAGGGGAAAAGTGGGAAGGAGGGATAAATTAGGAGCTTGAAATGAACATATACACACTGCTATATATAAAATAGATAACTAGCAAGGACCTACTGTATGGCACTGGAGACTATTTTCACTATTCCGTAATAACCTATAAGGGAAAAGAATCTGAAAAAGAACATATATATGTGTATGAATCGCTCTGCTGTACACTTGGAACTAACACAACATTGTAAATCAACTATATTTCAATAAATAAAAACAAAAAAACTACCCCCAAACCCCAATGAAGAATGAAAGGCAAAAAAAAAAAAAAAAAAAATCAAATTCCATGTAAAAGAAATGAAAGGAACACGCTATTAAGGGGAATTTTCTTAATGTTGCTATAGTCTAGACTGCAATTTTTCACAAATCTGTCACCTTTATTGGATCCTGAGCTCCTCGAAGACAGGAAAACTTTATTCACAACTGTGCCAATTCTTTTGGTATACAGTAGGTGCTCAGCAAATGTTAGTTGAAGAAACTCTCAGGGACATATGCGACAAATTACTAGTTTCCAGAATAAGCGATTGCTATGCTATGCTATGCTAAGACACTTCAGTCGTGTCCGAGTCTGTGTGACCCCATAGATGGCAGCCACCAGGCTCCCCCTTCCCTGGGATTCTCAAGGCAAGAACACTGGAGTGGGTTGCCATTTCCTTCTCCAATGCATGAAAGTGGAAAGTGAAAGTGAAGTCGCTCAGTCGTGTCCGACTCTTAGCGACCCCATGGACTGCAGCCTTCTAGGCTCCTCCATCCATGGGATTTTCCAGGCAAGAGTACTGGAGTGGGGTGCCATTGCCTTCTCTGAATAAGTGATTAATTGGCAACAATTCTGACATGTTCAGGCTTCCCTGGTGGCTCAAACAGTAAAGAATCTGCCTGCAATGCGGCAGTTCAATCCCTGACATGTCTGGAGGTATTGCCATGGTAAGAACACCAAGTGGACATAAAGACATAACAGGATTATTGTCTCTACATACTGAACAACCAGAATCAAATAAGCACCTCAGTGGCCACCAGCCTCTGCTCTTCAGTTGTTGGCTCCTTGAGGCGCCATTGTGCTACAGCTCAGCATGGCTGACCTGATCTTCAGAGGACAGGTCATGTTGGCATGATCAGGAATAGCCTCAGCTGGCTACGAAAGCTCCAGTGTCTTCCTTTATTTTGGTTACTCACAACAACAATTTCTTTCAATTTCTCTAGCAAAGTATATTCAGCAATAGATAGCTTCTTTTAGGAAATGTCCCTAAATCCTATAATACTCTACTAAGTCTTTGATGATGCCCCTAGGCATGACTGCTAAGGAAGTCATCTCCAGTCAAATGTCCCAAATAGCATTTGAATTTTCTGCTTTGTGTGCCTGTCTTGGGTGGTTCCACAAATAAGCCAACCACATTGAGAGAATTTATTTTTAAAGTCTGAGATCCCCCTGAAGATTTGGGGCTTTGGGGGGAGGGAGACACAGACTCTGACCCTCACAGCAAACTCAAGATTCAGTGCGTCGAACCACAGTCATCAAGGGGGGTCGGCCATTTTCAGGAAAATCTGTCCCCACCCACGCTCCTTGGTGCTACCCCCATCCTTCCAAACTTCCTCAGCACCTCTAACTTGGCCAAATCTTCCACAGAGGCAAAAGCTTCTTATTCATTAGTTGGAGCTTTAAAAAGCTTTAAGTGTGAATAGCCTTGGAGGAACTAAGAAGTAAACAAATTAAATGAACTTAAATGGAGATAAAAGTGAGGTATCCGAGCCTTCCTTGATATGGCTGAGAGGCAAGAAAGAATTTAGGGCACTGCTGATGGTGAGAGAAAGACAGGATGAAAATGGGAGACTCAGCAAGGGCGGGTGGACACATAGAAACACAAGCATTTAATTCACAGCTCAGCCCCAGGCCAGCTCCACCAGGTAGCTGTCCACAGTTAAAGCAGCATCTCACCAGCCTCCAATTTCCTAACAATTTAAGGAAAGTAGTAGTCAGCATTGACAGGAGAGTAGATGCCTTCATTAGAGAAATCAAGGAATCTGACACAAAGCAACAGTCATATGGAATTTCCTAATTGCTCAAACAGAATAGACGAATTAAGACACTTTAGAGAATCAAACAAATGAAATGGACCTGAGCTGAAAGCACAGTGTAGAAATGACGGTATGTAGAAGGTGTTGTAACCTAGGGGTCTGTCAGATAGTAAAGATTTTAGGCTTTGTAGACCACAGGGTCTCTATTTCACAACTCTGCCATTACAGTGCAAAAGCAGTCAGAGGTGATTTGTAAGCAAATGGGTGTGACTAAGTTTCAATAAAACTTTATTTACAAAAACATTCTGCAGGTCAAATTTGGTTATCCGGCTATATAGCTTGCTGACCTCTAGCTTCAGTTCAGTTCAGTTCAGTCACTCAGTCGTGTCCGACTCTTTGCGACCCCATGAACTGCAGCACGCCAGGCCTCCCTGTCCATCACCAACTCCCGGAGTTCACTCAAACTCACGTCCATCAAGTCGGTGATGCCATCCAGCCATCTCATCCTCTGTCGTCCCCTTCTCCTCCTGCCCCCAATCTCTCCCAGCATCAGAGTCTTTTCCAATGAGTCAACTCTTCGCATGAGGTGGCCAAAGTACTGGAGTTTCAGCTTTAGCATCATTCCTTCCAAAGAAATCCCAGGGCTGATCCCCTTCAGAATGGACTGGTTGGATCTCCTTGCAGCCCAAGGGACTCTCAAGAGTGTTCTCCAACACCACAGTTCAAGAGCATCAATTCTTCGGTGCTCAGCTTTCTTCACAGTCCAACTCTCACATCCATACATGACCACTGGAAAAACCATAGCCTTGACTAGACAGACCTTTGTTGGCAAAGTAATGTCTCTGCTTTTGAATATGCTGTCTAGGTTGGTCATAACTTTCCTTCCAAGGAGTAAGCGTCTTTTAATTTCATGGCTGCAGTCACCATCTGCAGCGATTTTGGAGCCCAAAAATTAAAGTCTGACACTATTTCCACTGTTTCCCCATCGATTTCCCATGAAGTGATGGACCAGATGCCATGATCTTCATTTTATGAATGTTGAGCTTTAAGTCAACTTTTTCACTCTCCTCTTTCACTTTCATCAAGAGGCTTTTTAGTTCCTCTTCATTTTCTGCCATAAGGGTGGTGTCATCTGCTTATCTGAGGTTATTGATGTTTCTCCCGGCAATCTTGATTCCAGCTTGTGCTTCTTCCAGTCCAGTGTTTCTCATGATGTACTCTGCATATAAGTTAAATAAGCAGCTTACAGTGTATCAAAGAGAAGATACACCTTCTCACTTCTTAGACCATGTACATCATAACATCTTACAAAGGATTAGGTTTCAAAGTTAGCAAACAGTAGTCAGAATTAGCTCCTAGATTGCAGAATTGCCTGTAGGAACAGTAATTTACTGCAGATAGAGCATATCACACGTCCCACACCAAGTTCCTTATAAGTAATTCGCTCTGACAGCCAAAGAGCTCAAGCCACAAAAATTCTTGCTCACACCAATATATTCTCATAACTTAAATACAAATGTGAAAGGAAGTCAGTGTACAACACCTTTGAATAATGCATAGGAGCCTTTTAAAAGAAAGATAACATCTCCTGGACCTTCAGCATCATTTTAGATTACTTTTATCGCAATGTTGCTTAAATATGTATAAAACTAACACAATTCAATACCAAGTGCTTTTGCTTATAGCTCTTATGCAATTCAGAAACCAAAATAAAATAATGCAATGGGTCATGGTATCCTGCTGCAGTGAAATCATGGCCTGCAATGTAAAAAAGTCATTAACCGCCACAGTCCCTGACTGCTGCCAAACACCATCCTGCCACCCCTGGGCTTTCCCTTAGTGTGTACGTGTCATTTACAAATCAATGCCCCTTCTTTCCCCACCTCATTGGCCAGGATAGCCTCATACCTGCTAATGGAAATCAATGAAAGCTCTGAAATTCAGCAGCAGATGATCAGAATGTATGCATAATCCCTGCTTGCAGAGAGGACACAGAGTCCCCTGAGAATGGATTTGAGCACCCCAGTTTGAGAACTATTGCTATGGAAACCGAATTCCTTAAACCTAGTGATGATTCTGAAACCTTTCTAGCATGTGTTACTTTCACCATTCAGGTGACACGGGGCATTTATTCCTTCCTTCTGCATTGGTCAGTGGCTCCTCCAGACTACAGAACAAGGTAGGTGGGCTGTTCTGTAGCAGCTCTTTTCTAAGCTGAGTTATAACTGTCAAGTGTCAAGAAAGTCACTTCTCTTCTCTGAGCCTCCATTTCCCCACCTGCAAATTAGGTGGTTGAACTCCAAGGGCATTTCCATCTCTTATAGTCGCTATTGCTATGAGGTATATAAGAGGGAACTGAACTAAAGCACAGTATTGGTAACTAGGTGTTCACAGAGGCAAGCAAAATGTGTCCCATAGTAGGAACGACGTGGATACTTGGTCATTTGAAGAGAAACGTGGGAGCAACAGGACATTACTAAAATGGACCCTGGAGATCATTTAGGCCACAGTTCCTGTTTGATAAATTTATATATAAGAGTAACTGCTCTAGGCTAGGCTTTTTGCAAGATGTTGGAGATATAATAGCGTGTGTGTTGCATGCTCAGTCATGTCCGATTCTTTGCAACCCCATGGATGGTAGCCTGCCAGGCCCCTCCCTCCATGGAATTTTCCAGGCAAGAATACTGGAGTGGGTTGCTATTTCCTACTCCAAGGGATCTTTCCAATTGAGGGATTAAGCCCATGAATCTTGCATCTCCTGCATTGGCAGGCAGATTCTTTACCACTATGCCACCTGGGAAACCCAGGTATAATAGCAAATGGGACAAAATACTTGCTCTTACAGAGCCTAAATTACAATGAGGGGGGGGACTGAGATAAATCAGCAAGTAATTATAATATAATAATAATAAATTATATATACACAAATATAGTAAAAAAGTAAAATTTATATATATAAAAACTATAAATTTTTAAAACATAAATTTTATATGTGTGATTTTTACTACACATGGTGTGTTTTTACTATAGATAATATATATATATGATATTATATATACAAATAGAAATTGCTCTGGCTATGTTAGAAGTACTGGTAGGCAACTGACCCTTACCTGGAGAATCAAGAAAGTCTTCTGCAGCAAAGAGACACAAATATAAAGAACAGACTTTTGGACTGGGTGGGAGAAGGCGAGAGTGGGATGATTTGAGAAAACAGCATTGAAACATGAATATTACTATGTGTGAAATAGATCACCAGTCCAAGTTTGATGCATGAAACAGGGCACTCAAAGCCGGTGCACTGGGACAACCCTGAGGGATGGGATGGGGAGGGAAGAGGGAGGGGGTTTCAGGACGGCGGACACATGTACACCCATGGCTGGTTCCTGTCAGTTCAGTTCAGTTCAGTTCAGTTCAGTTGCTCAGTCATGTCCGACTCTTTGAGAAACCAAAGAACTGCAGCATGCCAGGCTTCCCTGTCCATCACCAACTCCCGGAGTTTACCCAAACTCATGTCCATCGAGTTGGTGATGCCATCCAACCATCTCATCCCCTGTCGTCCCCTTCTCCTCCTGCCCTCAATCTTTCCCAGCATCAGGGTCTTTTCAAATGAGTCAGGTCTTCGGTTCCTGTCAATGTATGGCAAAAATCACTACAATGTTGTAAAGTAATTAGCCTCCAATTAAAATAAATTAATTTAAAAAAATAAAGTCTTCTGGAGGAACATCACTCATCAGTGAATCCTGTGGCTCCTCAGCATTGTGGAGACAGCAAGGTATGGTGGGAGGTGTGACATTTGGGGACCACACATGCCCTGAGTTCTGAAGCACACCAACTCATCTCTAGTTGACATCTGACAAATGGAAATTGGGGTCCCAATGTGCCATGACTTCTGATTATTTGAAATTTGTAAAAATGTTTTAATTGAAGTATATTTGATTTATAATATTGTGTTAGTTTCAGGTATACAGCAAAGTGATTTGGTTATACATATATGTATATATCTATATTCTTTCTGTATTTCTTTTCCATTATGGTTTATTACAAGATATTGAATTTGGTTCCTTATGCTATACAGTAAAACATTATTGTTTATTTATTTTATATATGATAGTGTACATTTATTGGGCTTCCCTAGTGACTCAGTGGTAAAGAATCCCCCTGCCAATGCAGGAGATGCAGGTTCAATCCCTGGGTCAGGAAGATCCCCTGGAGAAGGAAACAGCAACCCACCCCAGTATTCTTGCGTGGGAAATCCCATGGACAGAAGAGCCCAGCAGTCTGCAGTTCATGGGGTCGCAGAGTCAGACACTTTAAAAAAAAAACAACAGTGTGCATTTGTTAATCCCACACCTCTAATTTCTTGGGATTTGGAGGATTTATTGAAATTTTTAAATAAAAAATGATGGATTTCTAAATTTTAGCACTTCATTTTAATGTTTGAAAATACTAAAATAAATAAAGCCTTCATCTAGCCCATCCGTTGCCCTGGCACTCTCTGCTCTTTGCCCTCTGGTCCCCTGGACCTTTGCCTCTTGCATCTGCAAAGTGTTCTGGTTAAGTGTCCATCACCGGATGAGAAGCTTATAGATGCAGGACTCCTACCTGAGACAGGTATTTTTAATGAACTCTGAAATAGCACTCAGACATGAGTACTTGAACTAAATCATCAGAGAACGTTTGGAATTTAGGGGGCTGGGGAGGGGGGATTCTAAACAACCCCCCCTTTAGTTCTCACACTGCTCCAACAGGAGGGCAGAATGTGCCTCATGAATTAAAGTCACTTGGGTCTCTAGGAAATTTATAGATTTTTTTAAAGCATTTACCAAATTCTGTTTTGGGTTACTTCCGGACGCTCAGCATTCACCTGCTACAACAGCCTTGGGAAAGTTCCATTTTGCGTCATAGCAGGCACTTTTCAGGAGGACAGAAGCACAGGATGGCGGAAGCAGAACCCACGCTGTAGTTCCAAAGCAGAAGATTAAACTCTGATGTGCATTTGACAGATGCATGAAAATCAAATCCCGAGTAGTGGAAGAGGAAGGTTGCCATGGCGTTTTTGCAAAACACCACTTCTGAGAATGAGAATTTCGTGGTACACAGATTTCCCTCTTTCCCTGCTTTTTCCCCATTAGGCAGAGAACATCTGAAGGGTTACGGGAAGAGAAAATCTGGTGTCAAGCATATCCCCTCACAGTTGGGTTTCTGGGCGGAGGGTGGGGACATCCGATAATGACAGGGATGCTGGGTCCCCCTTCTTTCATGCAGCACAGCACTCTGAGAGGGGGTGGGGGCCCAACTCCTCTCCTCCCACCCCCAGGGGGCAAGGCAATAGCATTAATCAGCCGCTGCCTAATTACCAGCTAACTAATAAGTAAGGAAGTTTGCTCCCAGGGCCTTGCTGTGTCTTAATAATTAATCCATAAACCGGTTAATCCGTCAACTCCTTCCGTTGATCTCCCAGCAAAAATCCACAGTGCGATCTACGCCCCACCCCAGTCACACAAGAAAGAAACTCTGGAGTTGTCTTCCAGCTTTCCTGCCTTCATGTCCTCTCCTGATTGCTTACCAAATGCCATGAAATCCACCTTCTCAGTGTCTCTCCTCCCCTTTGCCTTCTCCCTGCTTCTCCTCTGACTCAGCTGGCCACCATCCCCACCCCATCTCATGCTTCAACAACGGAAACAGTTTTCCTTACCAGGTCTCCCTACCAGGTCTCCCTATCACTCTCCCCACTTCAACTCATCTTTCCTTCTGCTCCCCAAAATATCTATAAGAAATGGGCTTCGATATGTCACTCTTTGGCTTAATATCTTACCTCAACACCCCCCCACACCCCTATAAAATTAAGTTCATAATATTCTATATGATAATCAGAGCCTCCATGATCTGCGCCAGCTGCTCTGCCTTGCAGAAGAAGTATTCATTCTTAAGTCAATCACATCAACACCGGCCAGCACAGAGGGCTCTTAGTCCTGGTCTTCTGGTGGACGCACAGTGAGGTGATGCCTTTCTGTGACTCTAGGCTCTGTAGTTCAATGGCAACAACCTGGCAACTGGAGACTTGATCACTGGCAGGCAGCTCAAGCGGTGTAGCCTATAAAATGATCTCCACGTTCCCTTCCCCTGACCCATTCATATATCTTATTTGATGCTTTGAACAAGGTGGATTGCTCTCTCCCCTTCACACTCTTCTTTCGTACACTCCTCATCTTTCTCCTGCCTTCCCAACTGCTACTTCAGGTCCTCCTTTGCTAGCTCCTCTTTTCATTCCTCCCCTTGGAGGAGCCACTAGCCCTTGACTCTCTTTTCAGTCTCTACATGCAGGCACTTTGAGAGCTCCTCTGGTCCCAAGGGTTTATTTATTTTTTAATTTATTTGGTTTTTTTTTTTGGTGGGGGGGATGCAGTAGGTCTTTGTTGTGCTACCTGGGCTTTCTCTAGTTGCAGGGCACAGGCTTCTCTTGTTGCAGAGCATGGGCCTTGGGGCACGCGGATTCAATAGTTGCTGCAAATGGGCTTAGTTGCCCCTCAGCATGTGGGATCTTAGTTCCCCAACAAGTGATCAAACCTGCATCCCCTGCACTGGAAGGCAGATTCTTAACCACTGGACAACCAGGGAAGTCCCACTGGTCCCTTGGCTTTAAAAACCTTCTAGGCTATGATGACTCGGAAATTTACATCTGTAGCTCTGACCTCTCCCTCAGGCTCAGACTTGAATATCCACCAACTTAATGTCTTCACTAAGAGGCAACTCAGGCTCAATACTTAGAGACAACAACTGTAGCTGACCCTTGAACAACGCAGGGATTAGGGTCTCCCACTCTCCATGTAGCCAAAAGTTCCCATATGACTTTACAGTCCATCCTCACTATCCATGGTTCCACATCTATGGATACAACCAACCATGGATCATGTAGTACTGTAACATGTATTTACTGAAAAAAAAAATCTGTATATAAGTGGACCCACACAATTCAAACCTATGTTGTTTGAGAGTCAACTGTACTTATTTACATCACACTAACCTCCAATCTCCTTCTTCCTCTAGTTTTATTTATTTATTCTTTTTAGCCATCTCATTAAATAGCATCATCCTCCATTTAACTACTCAGGCTGGAAACTTCAGTGACTTCTTAAACAGAGCTGCTCTGACCACTGTAGTTAAAATTGCAAATGTTTCCCCTTCCCAAGTAGCCCTCCTCTATTTTTTCTTTTTACCATAACATGCATCATCTTCTGGACATGCAATATAATGTGCTGCCTTTTACATTTATTCTGTTTCTTCTTTTCCCTGCTAGAATGTAAGTTCTACAAAGGCAGGAATCTCTATTTTGTTCGCAGGTATATTCAAGCACATACAACACTGGCTGGTCCCTGAGAGGGTATCAGTAAACATTTGTAAATGAACTAATAAGTGAGGCTTGACTCATCTCTTTCCTTCATAGCCCACATCTGGCCCAGCAACATCTGTGAATAAGCCCACCCTCAACACACACAAAGATGTGACCTCTTATCACCTCCACTGTAACACCCTGTTCCAAGTCACCTTCATCTTTTTACCTGGATTATTCTAACAGCCTCTCATCGGATCTCCCTGTCCCATTCCTGTCTTGCTCCACTCAAATCCATTCTTCACTGTACACAGTAGCCAGAATGGCCTCTTTAACATACAAATAAATTATGACCATGACCCTCCCTGGCTCAACTCTCTGCAGTGCCCTTCCTTAATGGATCATGTTCTGCAGAACATCTCCTGCTCTATCCCCTGCCCACAACTCTGGTCTCACTTCCTTTCAATCTTTCCATGCTTTCTAGGCACAGTGGCTTCTTCCTGATTGGTGGGCAATCACCCTCCTCTGGACTCAGAGCTTTGCACAAGCTCTAGACCTTGCCTGGCACACTTTCCCCCAGACATTAGTATGGCTCTAATTCAGGCCTCTGGTCAAATGTCACCCCACTGAGAGGCCTTCCTTGACCACCCCATCTGCCACCTACCACCAGCATTAAATGTCATACCTATTCCTTCTAATTCATTTTTCTCCACAGCACTTATTACTGAAAATAAAACTTATCTGATTACTTATTCATTGACTCATGAGGATGCAAACTTCAAGAGGACAGGGGTCTCTCAGCTGTTCGTGTCTCTGGGGTTCAGAAATGCCAAGCACAGAGTGGATGGCCAGTGTATATTTGTTTAGTGCCTGAACACCCATTGAGGTTGCACTTAATCCTCTCTGAGGCCTGCACACTCTATAGAGGAAAGGATGTGGCCTTGTATTAGACAGTGATAGCTACAAAAGGACTATTTCTAAGGCCTGACCTTGAACCACAGCAGAGTTTAGGAAGTGAAGTGAAGTGAAGTGAAGTGAAAGTCACTCAGTTGTGTACAACTGTGACCCCATGGACTGTAGTCCATGGAATGCTCTAGGCCAGAATACTGGAGCTACGTAGCCTTTCCCTTCTCCAGAGGATCTGCCCAACCCAGGGATCGAACCCAGATCTCCTGCATTGCAGGCATATTCTTTACCAGCTGAGCCACAAGGGAAGCCTAAGAATACTGGAGTGGGTAGCCTATCCCTTCTCCTGGGGATCTTCCCGACCCAGGAATCGAACTAGGGTCTCCTGCATTACAGGCAGATTCTTTACCAGCTGAGCTACCAGGGAAGCCCAGGGTTCAGGCAGGAGTAGAAATAGCAGCCAAGGTCTTCAGCCAAGGCCACATGGAACCATTCAGACCCTGTGTTGGGTCCCTAGTCTGGTGAATACTTCAGTCTCTGCTTAACTCCTGCAAAAGTCTGTCAAGCAAACAGGTCTAATAGGAGGAAAGTCCCTCCGTGGCAGTGATTTAACTGGAAGGCTAATAAGAGAGCCAGTTCCAATTAAGCCCTTCATGGTGAAGAGGATAAAGTAAGCCTGAGAGAGTGAACAAGAGAAAGAATATTTTGTTCTGCCAGGAGATACCTTTTATTACTTTTTATTTATTTATTTCACTGCCTTTTATCCACTGTGGAACTTACACCAAACACTCAGCCTCTAAGAGCAGAGATGTGCAAATTGGATGTTTTAAGGGATTAGTGAGTAAAGGAGGTCTAGAAATTGGCAAGGTGTTCATGCTGAGAAAAGGTTCCTAATCTCCTTTGTCCTTTTGCTGCAAACGCAAAGGGGAATCTTCTCCTGTATTTTCCCCTGACAGACGGAGCCTAGGGAAGCAGAATGAGGACAAAGCTCAGAGTCATAAACCCAAGGAGGAGTTCTTGCTGTGCTACAGACTCCTGGGCAAGTGAGTTCACTGCCATTTTCCTCATCTGTAGAGGGATGCTTTCATTTTTTTTTTTTTTTTAACCACTTTACTCCCTCCTCTAAATAGAGCAGTTGTTTGCAAATCCTGTCAACAAAGGTCACAACACAAGACTTACTGTGAAAAGGAGCAGTACTCTGCAACCATGAACAAGGTGATAGTGACACGTCCACCACCAGGAAAACAACTATTATACTTAAAGTCTCCAATCCAATATCATGGCCTTACACCAGAAGGACTCGAGAGAAACATCCATCAATTGTTCATGAATCATCAGTGTGTGAGTCACTGTGCGAGGAGAGTTACAAACGAACTCGGTGCTACTCCTGTGGGACTTGCGACCAATTGGAGGCGTTAGATGTCAGTAAACAAAATGAGCCCATGCATGTCCATTGGGCACAGGCTCTCAGGGAAGGGCACTCGCTTGCATGAGGACACACAGCAGAGGAGCTGACCCTGAGAAGGGACTTGAGCACGTTCTGAAGGATGAACAGGAGGGCCAGCCCTGGGAGGTGTTAGAAAGGCAACAACCTGGGCAAGGGCCTGGGGAGCAGATGAGGTAGAGGAAGCATGCTGAGCTCCAGAAAAGTAAGTGGCCACAGAGGTCAGTGTGAATGGAGAGAGGCAGGACATGTGATGAAGTCCACAGTGGTGGCCTTTCAGAGACATCAAGAGCGTGGCTCAAGATCTCATTTACAAATGCAGGTGTACGCCATTGACGCCTATGAGATCTTTAGAAAACAGTGCAATAAGTATTTTTTTAATCTTGATTACTGACTCAGAACACTCCCTTACATGGCGCCCTGGCCCCAGCTCAGTCAATCCTAACACCACTGGGGAATCATAGGGTTTTAAGCAAGGGAATCACATGATTAGTTGCCCTCTCCCTTCTCTGGTGGCTCAGACAGTAAAGAGTCTGCCTGCAAAGGACATCCAAGTTCGACCCCTGAGTTAGGAAGATACCCTGCAGAAGGAAATGGCAACCCACTCCAGTATTCTTGCCTGGAAAATCCCACAGCTGGAAGAGCCTGGAGGGCTACAGACCATAAGGTCGCAAAGAGTCGGACATGACTGAGCGACTTCACTTTCACTTTCTTTCCCCCCTTTAAAGGATACTGCAAAAGTCACTTGGAATAATATTGATGAGACAACCTTTTAAACGTGTTAACAAGGGAGCCTTGACATGGAAAACTAGCAAAGGGTAAAAAAACCTACCAAGTAAAGGAAACATATTGCCTAGTGAGGAGGGAGGAATCTATTTCTACCAATGCCCAGAAGGACTTTGGCAAATTCAATATATGGGACAACTTACATTTCTAATCTCAAGGATTTAGGGAGATTTCCAAAGAACTAATATAAGGACTGAACAGCTAGAAAAGAGACACAATCAGGAATTCCCACATGTTAATAGGGTAACCGATGCTTTGAGGGTCTGCATGGCCTGCTGAAAAGTTGTGGGTGTGCGTGCATGCTCAGTCGCTAAGTCAAGACTCTTTGCGACCCCATGGCCTGTAGCCCGCCAGGCTCCTCTGTCCATAGGATTTCCCAGGCAAGAATACTAGAGTGGGTTGCCATTTCCTCCTCCAGGGGGTCTCTTCAACCCAAGGATGGAACCCAAGTCTCCTACTTGGCAGACAGATTCTTTACCATTGAGCCACCAGGGGATCTTGTTGGAAAGTTGAGATCATATTCATGGTAATAAGCTACACATCTCAAATTCTCAGCCCCTACACTGCACCCCCTAGATTCTCCTCCACATACTTCTAGAAGTCTCTGGGCTTCTCCCACATATCTTCACAAATACATTTCATCCCAGGAAGCCCATGAGGATGCCCAGGCTCTGCCCCAGTGCTGCCTGTGGAGAGTTAGGGTCTGCTGACTCCCCATTGCCCTTGAATTATCAGAGTTGGTGAGCAGCTGCTGTTGCCCTGATTCTTGTACATTTCTCAACCTCGCACATTTCTCCTTAGAAAGACCAATAATACAAAAAAATAAAATACTAAGGAAGTGGCTGATATAAATAAATCCATTCCCAACTCAGGAAATAAGGAGCTGGCAAGTAAAACCATTATCTTTAAAAAGGGTGTTACATAAAAAGGACCCCCAAAATCTGAGTTTTGTAATAAGAATCCAGATGGCATGATTGTTATAGCTACACATGAATTAAGGGGTTATTTGTGGGATTATTAGTTCAAGGTAGAAAACCCCCTGCCTTTTTTTTTTTTGTCCTGGTTCAAGGACCAATTGACTGTTGAAAATATATTAAGAGTTACCATCTACTTCCTGCTAGTTATGTACATCATTAAATTTCCTGTTAACAAAAATCATTTAGTTCACAATGAGCAAGGCTCTATGATTTCACTGATGACAGCCTCAAGGTACAGCTCCTTCTCTAAATTTAGTGCCTGAATCTCTCATATTGTATAGTTTTATTGCCCACTAATCTCTTCCTTCATGGCATTTATCAACTTGAGTAAATTGCACGTTAATTTATACAATTAAGATCCCTCTCTTCCCCTCCAGACCGTAAACTTCCTAAGACACAGAAAGTCTTGTTTTGCTACCCTTCCTGAAGTTACTCCCAACCAGTGTAAAACCTGACACATACTACAGATCTTGTGGAAGGAATAGAATCAATGAAGGAACTGCCTACTTTGGTGATCAGACATTGTGTTTGGATTTGAACCTCAACTGTAAACAGGTTTTACTGGAACACAGTCACAGCCGTGTGTCTTATGTATTATCTGTACCTACCTTTTAGCTTCAGCGCAGACGTGAGTAGCTGTGACAGAGACCATACGGCCTGCAACATCTAACACAGTTAATATCTGGCCGCTTATAAAAAAGGTGTACCATCCCTGTACTAAACCAACACTTTCACTAAGATTGGAATTTCTCTTCCTTTGTACACCCTCAGCACTTTATTCGTGTTCCACTGAATAATGATCTAGACCCTCTGGCTTAAAACATGCAGTTTTCCACTGGAGATAAAATAAAAAAAAAAAAAAGATTGCATAATAAATTTTCCTGCTCAGTAAGAGTCTTCTCTCTATTGCTAAGTTCTTTTTTTTTTTTTTTTTAGCATTAATCACAGAATTTTAAAGCTTGTCAGGGTCGTGAGAGATTAATCAGCCTCACACTGAAAAAGGATTGCTCTTAAGTCATCCCAGGAAGAAAATGTTCAACACTTTCAGTCAACAAGACCAGGGAAATGAAGGCTGTGTCACAACACAGAACAGAACATATGACAGTATGGTGGGTGAAAAACAATCACCTGAAATCGTATGCATCTTGATGCACTTTTGTCAAAATGTGAATATGGAGGAACAAAGGCTGAAAGGAAGATGCAGAATGAAGCCAGGTGTTCAGATAAAATAGTGGAGCTACTTGTTTTCTTTTCTCAGTGATAGCTGTACATGTGGTTACTGAGCGCAATACCAGGCAACATGCACTTCACAGGCACCCGCTCAGGTAATCCTTACAACAACACTAAGAGGTATGCATGGTCGATGCTCACATTTGTGCTAACCGTGAGCTATGAAGTTGCTGTGAACCCTGACTCGGTGAATACGGCACCACCGCTCCTACAAGAAATACGAGGTTAGGTTCCTGCCAGCCTCTGGCCACATTTTCATCAGCCAGTCAACACATAAACCTTAGTTTATGTAATGTATATTGTTGATTCACTGGCACTGAACTCACAGCCAGTAACACTGTAACGCATGCCTAGACAAAGCTTACCTAACACACACGTTTTCTCCATAAGGCACATCCGACCTTCCTGCACTTAGGAACACGAGCCAGCGCCTCAGCACTCCCCTTGGAGGCCACTTTGAGCAGTGAAATCAACCAAAAGCAACACAAATGTGAAAAATGTAGCACCAAATACACTGCAAAGAGAACACATCCACAAGCTGACGGAGTGTTACCTTGTGATTCAAATTTTTCTCTGCTTTTTGTGTGTTTGCAAATGATCACAAAAGTGCCGCAAATATTGACTTTGGGATCACATCAAAGTTTTAGTGAGTAGTGAATTCATGAGTATGGAATCTGTGAATAATGAAGATAAAATGTATTATTATTTCCTCCATTTTATAGATGATGAGTCTCTGAAGAAAAGGAAAAGGTAATAGGAGGAGAGAGGAGGGAGGAGTGGGAGTTTGTAAGATCCATTTTTTTAAAAAAGGGAAGTTTAGAGGATATTAAAAATCAGAAAGACTTCCTAATGTTGAACTTGTTTGACTGAAATTTCAAGCCTGTTCCTTATTTCTTTGCCTACTGCCAAGACCAAAAAAAGACTGCTAATCTCTGTGCACTCAAGTCCACTGCCAACTTTGAAAGAATGTAATCTTAGGAACCATGCCATATCTCTATGGCAGGATTAGTAATTGACTAGCACTAACAGACCACCTGTGTGCCCTGAACATTTCAGGATGGTAGAATTAGCATAACACACTGAAAGTCACATGATAAAGGCCTCTTCAAAAAATGTCATCTTTGCATCAACAAAGTTCTGCCTTTGTAACTGTGCAGAGTGGTGTGGTTTCCCCAAGCATCCAAGACGTGTTCGACCGTGTTCTGTAAGGCAAGGTTCGTTTCTTTAGATTCAAGTTTCTTAATGTCAATTGTGTACTTAAAAAAAATATCAATCTACATGTTGGAATAAGCCAGGACATTTGCTTAGGCAAATAAAGACCATAAACCAATTGTAAGAGCTACACATTTTCCAAGCCTATTAGAGCTTCTGAGACATTTCCTTGTTCATTCTCTTATTCTTAAGGCATTGGCTATGATTAGAGAGCAGAAAATCCAAACAGCCATTTCTTGACATTTTCCATTTAGGGAGGGACTTGACCCCTTCTTCTACCTGAATGTGTAAGATCATTACCTCAGCCTTTCTGCATCTACATACAGTCCTCTCAAAGTCTCAAAAGGAGTTTCTGTTTCCCCAGAGACAAACACTATTCCCATGCATTTATGCAATCAGATTCCATGACTATTTTCACTGACTCACTGAAGCTGGGACACATGTATTCAGCATCTATTTAAATAGCACTTACTGCCATAGTAGCTAGGCGCTTGGACAAGTTGGCTATTTTTGCAAGAAAATAGAAAAAACATTGTAGATGAGAAATAAAAAGAGGTCGGCGCTAAGACCTGTCAGGGATCATCTTCCTTGGCAAGCAGAGCAGGAGGGTTAGAATCAGGTCAAATTGTCCCCAGTAAAAGGCGTCAGTCATCTGGAATGTTTTTGTTATCCCAGACAGAAATAGGTCACCTCAGCACACTCCAAGTTGGCCAATTAGAGTAAAGTTTTTATGAAGGAAGAAATAAAGGGAGTCAGTGTTGAGCAGAAGACCTCTCTCCTCCCAAAGGACACAGACCAAAATTCCCAAAGGAGATAAAATACACCAAAGCCTTTTACAGGAATTCTACCTCCTTCGACCAAAGGCAGCTTGTAGAATCAGGCTGGGTGCTTGATGACATGTTATGTGGTTCTTACGCAAACTCTGGCTTCATTTGATCTCCACCTGTGCCCAGCAAAATACACCTAGAAAGATCCCAGGGCAGGAGAGCAGACAGATGTGCATTTCATCTGGTTCAGAGAGAAAGAAACGGGATCAGGTGGTGACAGCTGCTTTGGTACCTGAAAAAGAGGGTGGCAGGCTTGCAGACATCTCTGGGCATAGGTTTTGGAGTCAAAAGCACTGAATTCAAGACTCATTTCTTCCATTTATAGAACAGATCACCACCATGCTCTCAAGGGCTATTTTGAGGATCAATGACATAGTGCTTGGCAAATGGTTGATACATCAGAAAATCATCTACAAATGCTAATTTTTATGACTTATAATTACTGCAACTTCTTTCATGTAGGGGGTTTATGTCTACTTTACAATCTAGTCCAAGCAATTCACATTCCACATTATAACCACATCCTATCTTTCATTCGTAGTAGGGTTGCCATTTTGTGGTAGTAAATACTGACAGAAATAAATTTGCTATTGAGAGGACTTGGACATAATTATTACAGTTATCAAGAGTTTTCTCTGAGGGTATTTTAATAGGATTGGATTCGTCTCAAAATGAAGCATGTTTTTTTACAGAAACACTTAGATAGGAATATATATATATATATATATACACATATATATATATATATACACACACACACACACACACACATACTTCACAGAATTCTATGTTTGTTACAAACAAAAACTTTGTGTCAATAGGACAAAAGTATATATCTTCTTGGGCTTAGGAAAATAATAAACTTTGCCAAAAGACAGAAAAGCAAATTTGGCATTTTTGCATCTACTCAATAAGAAAGCCAAGGCTTAACTATATAAAGGAATATAACCAAGTCCTTTTCTCCAGCCTATTGGCTCAAACAGAGCATTTCTAAACTAGAATACCTGTGACAGGCATAGAAATGGTTACCCTTTCTTTGTAGCTCTTACATAATGAATATAATATATACTCAGAGGAAAGTATAAATCAACTATAAACTCAGTAACCAGCAACAACGATATCATTTTATTGGTTTCCCTTCAGTGGTTGCTAGATTGAGTGGTTTTGTGTATGTATATGAACAAGTAATCACTAAATGCTAGTGTTTTTATTGCTTTATTAACTACCTTGAAGAAGTGTTTTTGGGGAATTCCCTGGTGGTCCAGTGGTTGACTCTGTACTCTCACTGTGGAGGGCCCAAGTTTGAACCCTGGTCTGGGAACAAGATCCCACAAGCGTCACAGCAAAAAAAAAAGTGTTTGTAAGCCTCGGAGATTCTTTGAAAATTGTATTGCTCACTTATTCAATAAATATTTGTGGCAAGCCTCATATAAAACAAAAATATGAATGAGGCCCAGTTCCTGCCCATTAAGAAACTCCTTGAGAGAGGAACGGCATCTGAAGCGTCTCAAAGGCTCAAATGTCTCAATTGGGCTCCAATAGGGACAAGGCAATGGCACCCCACTCCAGGATTCTTGCCTGGAAAATCCCATGGATGGAGGAGCCTGGTAGGCTGCAGTCCATGGGGTCACAAAGAGTCTGACACAACTGAGCGACTTCCCTTTCACTTTTCACTTTCATGCATCTGAGAAGGAAATGGCAACCCACTCCAGTGTTCTTGCCTGGAGAATCCCAGGGACGGCGGAGCCTGGTGGGCTGCCCTCTATAGGGTCGCACAGAGTCGGACACAACTGAAGTGACTTAGCAGCAGCAGCAGCAGCAGGGACAAGGCACAGGGACAACAAATTTGCTTTTAATTAGAAAATTCTTATCAAAGCAAATTTCTGACACTACTACAGAGTGGTACAGAGATTACAGAGGGCGCAAACTGGCAAGAAATACTTAAAAATGTATCATCTTCAAATAAACAATCCCTTAAAAATGGCGTGTTATCAGGCTTTTGTCCATCAATCATCTAAGATACTTACCTGTAGTTGAGCCAACACAAGCAAATGCACCTTCTAAGATGAAAAATCTTCTTTTTTATTACTTACAAACCTCGGATCCCCAGACCCACATAGTCAGAGAGAGGCAGTTCAGATTCACAGAAGGAGGAAAAAGAATTCTTTACATCTTCTTTGAAATGAGAGCACCTTCGCTGTGACATTTTGACTTTTTCCTTGTTCTTAAACTTCTCTGCAATCTCTTGCCCCACTTGCTGCATGCCCCTCCCTACCCCCAGGTTTAGTATATTATTTATTCCCTTTAAACTACACTGTCTGTCCCCCGATCCTATTGTAAACTGATGTACTATTTATGGGCCAAATTGGAACTGGGTGTCCTGCCTTGGGGTTGAAGATTAATAATTGTTCTCAGTGAATGAATGATAAAACCATTGCAGAACCAGATGGATACAAAAATGTACCTGCAATTATGCCTATATTATTATGGTAATTTATAGACCTACAATGCAAGGAATAGGCCAGACCCAGAGTTCATTAATCACACAAATTATACAAGAGGCTACACCGGGTCTGAGATCTACATGCAGAAGAGATGTAAGCCTGTAAATGTAAAAGATAGAGGAGTGGTTTGCAGGGGCAGAAACAATTCAGCCCGGCTCGAGCATTACACTGCAATTACCTAAGTCAGGCTTGCTTTGTCCCCTGCAGAAAGGAGTACTGCCACTGAATACTTGATATCTTGCAGCACTTAGCTTGACCTCATTTTAAGGTGACATAAAGCAAGGCTATCCTATCAGATCAAATAGAAGAGGATTGCTGAACTGTAATTAATAGTGTATCTGAAGGCCAGGGAAAATGCATTTACCACAACACAGCCAGAGAAGCTTCTACCTTTGACCTGCATGGTCTCCATCAAATGTTACGGGGAATTTACCACAAGGTTGAAAAAGGTACTAGCTTAGGGTAGGCTTGGGATGTGAACAGACACAACATTATTCGTTCACTCACAGATATCCTGAACAAAACACAGTATGAAGGGGAAAAAAAAAAAAAAATGACCAGAACATCAGATGTTCTTCTAAACTGCTTCAAAATACATTTTTTAAAGTTCTGCTACATTTTGCTCATTCCAACCTTTAACCAAAAACAGTCATTGGCAGAGTTCCCTAGAATGGATTTTCCCCTTTTACACACTAGAAAATTATTGTGGATCTTATCTAAAATAGTGTGTGTTCTTCCCTGATTTATTCCTTGCTTCTTTGGAAACATCATCCATATTTTAATTTGCTCTCCTCTGGACCATGTTTCCACTCAACTTTGGATGTGGATGAATGGTCCTGTCGACGGTCTCCCAGAATACCCCCATCCACCATCTCTCTCTCTGTGAATTAAAAAGCCACAGTCTGCCTGCCGGGTTGTACCCCCAGGACTGACCTAGCATTTTAAAATTTGCAGGGTTTTTGAAGTTAAGGGAAAATATAAGCTGTATATTTTCTAAAGGAAAAAAAAATAGGGAAAAAACTCAAACCTGGTATCATTACGTAAAAACAATTTTCATTTCTGAATTGTGAAAATCCCAACTGAACTGTAATGCAAAACAAGAAGCAAAAAGCAACAAATCTCAGTAATTTTCCTTCCATTTTTTATAGTAAATTGGTCACTTAGTAATCTGCGAGTATACACACATGCAGCCTGACAATCACTCTTATTGTCGCCACTCTGTATCTGTATAATAAAGACAAGCTGTTGGTAACTCAAATTAATTGTAATGTGAGCTACGCTTGCACCCTATATTAGGCATATAAAAGGCACTGAATGTTGGGTAGAAAGAACCTCGTATTGTCAGTAGGGAAGAGCTAGTTAAGTTTCAAGGTTAGAGAGAACCTGATTATTTTATCATATCATCGAGATATTTTCAAGAAAATTCCAAATCTGCTTGAAGAAAGGTCTTCACTCCACACAATGCAGATGGGTTTAATAATACAGTACATGATGCTGAAGGAATCAGCTTAGTCCTGCTAAGCCTCATCCTACAGCACACTCAGGTTTCCCAAATCCCTACACCTGGAGGCTCAGATCCCAGCAGTGTCAATTCAGCTTTTTATTCATCAAAGGCAAACACATTTCAGTAACAAGCAACTTGCTCTCTTGCAGAGCTCTGAATGATGGCGAAAATGAGTGTCCTGTCAGCACGTCATGGTCAGGAAGGATCTGGCTTTGAACACTGCAGAGCAATTACCAGGGCCTGGATCAAAACAACAGGTAACTGAGCCTTAGTTATCCCAGGGGCATAATAACCACCAAGCACCTGCTACTCACCTAGTCACGAAGGTCAAGGATGGGAAATCCCATTGCCCACACTGAACTGACCAAAGTACCCCAACAAAGGCTGGCTTCCTAAAGAGGTGGATTATCATCAAACAGGGACAAATAAAGCAGAGTTTTTAATTAAATCAACACTGTAGTGACACCAAAGGGATGTGCTACAATGTCAAGTTCCTGTCCTCTGACCAGGCTTTTCAGAATTAAGACAGCACTCGAATACAAACAGAGGTAGAGAGTTACAAGAAAGGAGGTTTCTTAACCTTCTAGCTGCCCTGGCTATTCAAGACATGTGCTCGCGCTTAGTCACTTCAGTCGTGTCTGACTTTTTGTAACTCTATGGACTATAGTCCACAGGCTCCTTTGTCCATTGAATTCTCCAGGCCAGAAAACTGGAGTGGGTAGCCTTTCCCTTCGCCAGGGGATCTTCCCAACCCAAGAAACAACCCCTCAACTCCTTCGTCTCCTGCATTGCAAGCAGGTTCTTTACCTACTAAGCCACCTGGGACACCCACGAGAGCCCATGGACTATATATAGTCCACCAACTTCCCCTGTCCATGGAATTCTCTAGGCAAGAATACTGGAGTGGGTAGCCATTCCCTTCAAGACATAGGGGGGCAAATTTTCCATTTTTAAAACTGATGATGAACCAAAATATGCCTCAGAAGAGACTTTGGAGCATTTCTGAGACTGAATCTCCTATGACAGCCTGAGTCTGTAATGACCTGAGACCAAGATTTTCTCAAGGAAAGTAAGAAAGGCTAAGGATTATGAAGGCTGAGATCAAAGCTGCCATCATCTGTCTTTCATAGACTTTAGAGAGAGCCACTCAAGGACTACATCCATTCTACTCAATTAAAGGAACATCGATTGAGCGTCTCTTACATTAGGTCCCGACAACAGCTGCTATGTGAAGTGCTTTTGCCTAGTCCAACTCGAGATTTCTGGTGCTGAGATTTCATTTCCTGGGGGATGTGTCTGTGGCTTAAGCGCTAACACCCAACACGGCGAATAACAGGTAAGCAGAAGTGTAACACACCCAAGTGTCAAAAGATTGCTGCAGTCCTCAGCAGTTTTCATCACCACATAAGTGACAGAGAAGAAAAGAGCTCATGATTCTCTCCCCAGTAAAAGTCCAAACTTCCTTCTTAACCACCCATTTGCTTCCCATTTCTAATTCTGAAAACCCAAATAATTCTCAGCAGAGAAGACCTGCCCGAGAACCAGCCAGAGAGCCCTTTGATCCATCAGAACAAATGGGTTCAAAGTCGTGTTCTGACAGTGATGTGGGATTATTGGTAGTGATGCTTACATGGTCGTAGTTCAGGAACTTGAATGTGCATTAGAATCATCTGGTGGGCATGTTAAACACTGATAGCCGGCCCCACCTCCAGAATGTTTGATTCAGTAGGTCTGAGGTGGGGTCTGAGTACCTGTGTTTCTAACAAGTTCCCAGGTGATCCTGATCCTACTGATGCAGAGACCAATCTTTAGGAATCACTGTTATGCTGCTGCTGCTGCTGCTGCTGCTAAGTCACTTCAGTTGTGTCCGACTCTGTGCGACCCCATAGACGGCACCCCACGAGGCTCCCCCGTCCCTGAGATTCTCCAGACAAGAACACTGGAGTGGGTTGCCATTGCCTTCTCCAGTGCAGGAAAGTGAAAAGTGAAAGCAAAGTTGCTGAGTCTTGTCCGACTCTTAGCGACCCCATGGACTGCGGCCCACCAGGCTCCTCCATCCATGGGATTTTCCAGGCAAGAGTATTGGAGTGGGGTGCCATTGCCTTCTCCCATCGCTGTTATGAGAGGACTCAATTCACAAATAACCTAAAAGTACAGCACACGGGCAGGGGTAGGGGCAGGGCTGTGCAGACCTGGGTCCTACAAAATGTTGCCAGATATCAGTGCAAATAATTGGCTGAAGATCCCTGGCTTCCTGGGTGCTCAGAGACATGCTCTGTGTGCAGCAGGGGCTCAGAGAAGGCTTGCCTTTCGGGTCCCTGCTGTGGGGCTATGTTACCGCTAACTGCCAGGGTTGTTGTCTGTATCACTTGGAAGTATCTGCTTAGTTCATTCAACACTGGACCTGCCATATGCCAGGCACTGTTAACTGAGCAGTGCCTGCCAGCCCAAGGTGGCTAGGCAAAGATGGCTAAAACAAGAAAACATGAAACCTAGCCTGATAGCCCTTGTGAATCATACCAGCTGGATCTGAGGGATTCCAGCAGGCCCACCAACCTGGGACTAGCAGTCACATGCAGATTAAGCACATATTTTATCCCTAGAAAAGGAGCTAAGGAGACAAACTTGCAGAACAGGGAAAAAGATCTTTGCTTGCAGTTTTTTGAATAATCTGTTACAGTGCTGGGTCTCATTTTTCATTTCTGGAACAGCATCTTATTTTCCCAAGAAAAGTCTTGGGCCAGATTTCTATTTTATACTTTTCTAATTAATTTTATGACTGAGTTTCTCTTAGCTTTCACTGAATCAGACCTATGTGCTGGATTCCACATGAAAAAAATGTGGTATGTAAATGTTTCAAGATTATATATACTGATAGTAGCAAATTTAAGAAAGGGACTTTCCATTTTTTTTCTTGACCTATGAGGGCATGGCCACAAGTGCTCTCACAAGCTCTGAATTATTTATAGAAATCATAAAACTTTTTCTTTTTTAAAAAATTCTGTGTTATTACCTGAAACGTTCACTATGAATATTTTGTTTGTGGCATATTCCTGCAATTCAGGTAATCTGTCACCAGGGGGTGATGATATATTAGCATCTCAGCCTTGAGTAGGGCTCTTGACAAAACTACTTTCCACTTTCTCTTTATTCGGTATGAAGAATTTGTATTCACTAGATATCAAGCTAGGAACCAAGAACAGAAATATGGACTGATATAGCCCTTTGTCTATAGTATGTCTATAAGTCGTGTCTGACTCTTTGTGACCCCATAGACTGTAGCAAGCCAGGCTCCTCTGTCCTTCACTGTCTCCCAGAGTTTGTTCAAATTAATGTCCATTGAACTGGACATCTGGGGTCTTTTCTTTTCACCTTTTCATACTGTCCATGGAATTCTCTGGGCAAGAATAGTGGAGTGGGTTGCCATCTCCTTCTCCAGCAGACCATGTTTGGTCAGATCCGTCCATCTTGGGTGGTGCTGCACGACGTAGCTTGTAGCTTCATTGAGATATACAAGCCCCTTCACCAAGACAAGGCTGTGATCCATGCAGGAGGATATAGCCCTTACATTATCACAAGTATAATTATTTATTATAAATAGCTAAATTTTAACAAACAATAAACACAAGTTGTAAAAATATTTCAATGCAGCTCTTGAAAGAAACAACAAACTAGAACTTAGTGAGATCTACAACTTCTCAGGTAGGAGAAGTCAGGAACAAATGGCCTCTGGGGATACCCTATTCCCTGGACCCGGACAGATTGAGGAAAAAGAGGGCTTCCATGTTAGAGGAGGCTGGGCTGTAGGGGTGGAGGAAGCATTTTGAGGTATCACAAGTGTGGGCTCCATCAAGGAGGCTGTGAATTAGCAATTCCTAAGAGCCTTATCTTATTTTTCCAGAGCCCCCACCCCCACCCCATCTTGGCAGGGGAGTCATTTTACAGCACTTGATAGGCATCAGCAAATCTGGGGTCGATCTGTTTCCTTCAGTCCCTGAGCTGAAAGACAGAGGGAGAAGTCTTAAGATACAGGAGTGTCCTCTGGGGATACCGATTTTTTTGGTGATTTAGCTCAAGACAGGAGAGAGAGGTCTGGGCCATATCACGGAGCAGGCAGGGACTGGGTATCAGAGACAGTTCAGTGTGTAAGGTGCTGGCTGCAGGGGCCATATCTGGAGTTACTTTGTGATTGGAAAGATGAATGAAAGAAAATGGTCCACCTCCCTACGTCCATCCTGAGTTGCGTTTTTCAGCGAGCGTGACAGAATTACCAGTAGACCATCCAGAAGCAGTGGCTGAATCAGTGAGAGATTGGGGAGGAAATGGACTAGCACCTGTGAGGGATGGCTGTTGAGGTCCAGTGCTCCCTGATGGGATACAAAGACTGCAGGACTAGGAGAGAGGCTTAGCCACTCTCCATGAAGGACTAAAGGCACATAGCTGGCCTGGTCGAATGATGAAAGCCCTGAGAATATATTTTCATATTCTTTTAATACCCAGGGATAGATGCTAAGACAATGGAAGGAAGTGCCTGAGGGCTTCTCTTAGTAATCTCCACGTGATTGTCTCTTACACTGACAAAGAAGCCACTATTCAAACAATTATGAGCTCATAAGAGTCATTTAGGGATCACCTTTTTATTTAGAAATGAGAAAACAGGATCTGAGGGATCCTTATATGCCCATGGTCAACTATTTTATGTTGTGCTAATGGGCAAAACTAGAATGCAGACTTAAAAATCTTGCAATTTTTTCAATCTATCCCTCTGTCATTTGGCTCAGCTTTCCCTGAGCCTAGACAAAGTTAAAGCTGATTCCTAATGAGTCTTCCCCAGTCTCTGGTTGAATCGGCATCAGGCCCCCTCTGGGGGTCTTTCCAGCACCTGCTCCTCTGCCCCGGCACAAGCCATCAGCTTACCCTGCTCACACAAGCCCTTCCAACCTCCCTGCTTTCAGACACTCTGTTTATTACCTTTGACCTGGGCTGAAGAATAGAACAGACCAGGTAGAAAGCTATACCTACACCTACCTTACAATGCATAATCCCAGCCTTACATAAATTTCTAAGAGAAACGAGTGCCTTTGTCCACTGAAAGATATGCTCAGGGATATTCATAGAAGTTCTATTTCAAAGCACCAAAAATTGGAAACAATTCAAATTTCCATCGGCAGGTGAATAAATAAGCAAATTGTGCTTTATTCATTCAATGGATTGTAGACAGAATTTTAAGAGAGAAAATACTGATAAATACAGCAACACTGAAAAGTCTCATAAATATTCTGTTGAGGGGAAGAAGCCAGACACAAAAGAGTACATATTACATGAGTTCATTTGGTGACGTTCAGGAATAAGAATAGGCCAAATTAATCAGTGGTGATGGAAGTCAGAATAATGGTTACATTGGGGAGATAGTGACAGAAAAAGGAGCGCAAGACACTCAATCTAGGGTGGTGGGAAGCTCCATACCTTGACACAAATGAAGCTTATATAGGGAGGTATGCGTTTCTGTGTGTGTCTGTGTATGTACGTGTGTAGAAGTTCACTATGACAGATAAGATTAGTGCACTTTATATTTTCAGCCTCTTCTGTCTTACAATGCTCTCGGTAAATTTTCAGGCAGATTCAAACAGTTTCATTAACTCATCACCGTTCACAGCCCTAAACTGGCTCTTTCCCAGCCTTCTCCCCCTATTTCTTCGCGTCTGAATTCTCAGCAGACTTCAGGCTTACTCTTGGCACTTTCTTGGCTGCAAAGACAGAGAAAAGTCTGGCATGTGGGTAAAGGCATGCTAGTGAAACAGAACACAGAACAGTTGTTTCATGGTCATGTCCTCAACCGGCTCCATGTGCTGACTGGAATTCTGCACCCTTTTGGTGGCATCTGTTTTCGTGGTCTTTCCCTCTCACTCTGAAAGTAACTCAAGAACAGGTCTGCAGGTCCATCCTCAGCAACCTAAGTTAAGGAGCAGCACGCCATTCTCCCCTTCTTGCACAGACTGCCAACATGCAGGGAAGCTTGCCTGTCATCTCTCCCCATGGTGGGTGGGAAGGAGGGACAATGTATCACATTCCTGAGGTTCTCAAATGTGGGTCTCTAAAAGGGATGTTTCCCTACCACCCAAGCACACTGCTCGAAATAACTGATTTATCTGGCAGCTATAGATCATTAAAGTCCACTTCATTCTAACTAAGGTGTAAATTAGAAGAATCTGCACAGTGACTTGGGGTCCACATGAGATGTACCACTTGGAATTTATTGTCTTTGTTTTCAACAGAAAGTTCCCTCCACTGGATTCCATGTCCTTCCAATTAGTCCTAAGATGTGGACGAGGAGGAACAGGAGCCTTGGCAGTAACCTAGGGGAGCAAGGATGGACTTCTCTTAGTGATATTTCCTGACCTCAAAATACAGAGACATTCAGCCAAATCCCATGGGTTGAAAGTTTGTTCATTATCAGATTTAAAAAGAGTGGGGACCAGCATTGCCCATCTTCCTTAGCCAGTCTCATTAACTCCTGTCTTTCATGGATCGTGCCAGAAAACCACTTTCTCACTTCACCCCCCTCTACACTAGTACAGAGTTCATTTGTCACTTGCTAGCCACCAGGCAACCCGGCAACTCCTCGGCACAGTCCCCAACCCCAAGGAACCCCAGACCCAGTCTTGCTGACTGAGCATGAATTTAACATTTGCACAGTTCTTTGTTTCATCCTAGACTACTGCCTCCTAGGAGAGTTTATACTTTGCTAAACCAATATCAAATCATCTCCATTCCACTCAAACTTGAGAGGAGTGTGCCTTATTTCATCTTTGTACTTCCCACAGAGTCAGCTTAGTCCCAAGCCTAGATTATAATATGCACTCAGTAAAATTTTGTTGAATGAATGCATGTATGCCTAAACAAATGAAGCCAGTCATGTAGATATGACGGGTTACAACATTCCTCCCTTTGCCTCTATTTTTAAAAAAAGTTGATTATTGACATAGAGGCCATGAAATATAATTATGACTGAAAATTTTTAAAAAGCATAGTCTGTTCAGAGACACCCTCTCTTGCCTTCTTTTGCTTCCTCTTTCCTGTGTTGGGACAATTCAGAAGCCAAGAGTTCT